>NW_024727921.1:0-5000 GCF_018991925.1 Homarus americanus | reverse complement strand
GTGACTACCTACCGTCTTCTACAATACTCAGCCTTACTCGTCAGCCATCTCAGCTCCGCACTTAAGTATTTGTAATCTTATATTGCCTCCCCACCTCCACCTTGCTTCAAATTATTGTATGTTGTATAAATATGTATATACTGTTAATGTTTAGGTTAAGTATGGTTAAGGGTAAATTATAGAAAGCTGAATATTTTGTTAAGGAATTTATGGTACTTTATTATACACAACAAAAACTCACATCCTTTGTCTACCCTTTTATAGTCCGATTGTCTTTGTTTTTTTTTGTTGTTGCCTGTTGGGATCTGGGTAGACTTTTAACTATATTCTAAATCCCCAACTCGTAAATATATATATATATATATATATATATATATATATATATATATATATATATATATATATATATATATATATATATATATATATATATATATATATATATATAATCATCATCGTATCAAGAGATTATCTCGTTTTTATTACAGTACCTTTGTCGTGTCGTCTTTCCCCACAGGAGCTGATGACGGCTAGGGTGCTTCTGCCATTCACTTTCTCTCACCCTCGGAAAAGCTTCGTCTTAATTAACAGTATAGAAAATTTACTCATACAAAACAATGACAGGAGATGATTTCCTGTTTCTTCCTTGGTATAAATTACTTTCAGTCGTCAGCACCAAGGAAAAAGCGAGTTACATGTAATCTACGCATAATTTTAATTAAATTTAGTCTACAATATAATGATCCAGATTAGATGACTTGTGAAATACTCTCACCAACTTCCAGTTCATGTCTGCACGAGGTTCTCAAGTCGTTACTCGAAACCTTTGTGTCTTTCAGCCATAGAAATCTGGATTCTTCTCACTTGGAAGAAAAATGCTTCTGTTTACATCCCGACACGAGAAATATCGCCGACCTTGACTATAGTGATAATGTATGGAGCGGGGAGAGAAGAGGTATCGCCTCTTCTCTGATATTCTTGTCCCAACACCTACAATCCAGCGGAAAATAAAGACATTGACTTATTATCATGTTTATGGATTTTATTGGGGGAACATTAGGCTCTACGCGTGAGGTAAACAAGACGCCGCATCCCCTATAAATTAGCTTCGATCACGTGATGAAGTATTTTTGCTTCAGTCTTTTTAACAAAATTCAAATGAGAGGGATGTAGAGTATGTAACAATGGAAAGACTAAAGCAAATACCAATCAGTATTAGTACCAACAGAAAAATCGAAGTCTTAGATGATAAATGGATTTTTGACAAAATCTGGTAGTTGGGGAGACCAAGAGCAGTACACAATGGAACTAACCAATAAATTCATGTGGGCTACGTCACTAATATAATACATGGTGTGCCAGTATAGAGTGCAGAAACTCATTCTTTCTGAGGCGTATCGAACATTGTGCGGCGAGCTGTAGTGTTTCTATAAGGTAAGAACAGTGTATCGGCCAATTTACGAGTGAGGAAAAAATTCAGTTTTGTTACGGATTGAAAAATAGCAGTGTACTGTACTAGTGGACCAAGAAATGTGTTGTATTAGTGAAGAGAGTAGATGATATAGGTTTAACGAGTCATAAATCATGGTTGACTTTAATGACTGTGGTGGTTATTCAGTTGAATTATAAAGAAACTAAACTTTGCAACAAGAGAACAGTTAGGTTACATTAATCAAGTTTTATTTGTTGTTGTAAGTGAAAATCCTCATCATGCCCGTACATATGATCACGCCAGTTACCTAATGCTAAAAGTGAAAGTAATGAAAGTCCTCTCAGGAAGAATAGTGAGAGAAGGGGAGAATAGGAATTAATAAAGTCATATTATGCTTATGTCATCTTTATTACGAAGAAATAGTCTGTCAGTCTTTATTCTTGTGAAGTTTAATTTGATATACTTCTTATATTCGTTGTCTTCATATAACTTGAGCATTTGGCTTGTAGGACAAAATTCAACCGGTAAACCAGACCTAACCAGACCTGACCTGACCTGACCTGACCTGACCTGACCTCATCACACTTAATAGTGTTACCTTAGGGATACTTTAGCCTTATATAGAGTAGAACTTTAATATTTTGGTGTTAGGAATTTTTTAAGTGAAAAATTGCTTGGTCGAATTTTCCTCCGGTGGCGTTTGTTCTTGTGCAACACATTACTGAGCCCCTTGTGTATTCTCGGACACGCTAACACAGTATGTTAATGAAACCGGCATGAAAATGTGAACTAGTAGCTTGCGCCTTACGGTAATCGTTTTTTTTTATGTCTAGTCTGCCAGAAAGAGAAGAATAAAACAAATTGGAAGGTTCGCGTTAAGCAAATAATACTCCCAAGAATGACTTGATTAAATGGCTTGAGTGTCTCTGGGTTTTGTAAGTCAGAAACTCCATGGCGGGTTGCGTGTTGACCAGCAATAATTAAGGAAATTTATAATATGACGCGCAGTAGCAACATTACCAGATATTATTTTGTTAACAGATATGAGTGTCACACATTAGGCCCGTCCAGTTGTCAGGTATTGAGTACGGTTGAGTACGGACAAAATATTCAGGTTTTAGTTATTTATATTAAAATATGCAAGGATTACTATTTGTTATTTGGGCACTTACATAAATGGCAGAATGCTGACACACACACACATACCTAATCTCTTTCTCTCTCGCCTCGTTAATCCTCAATCCACACACACACACACACACACACACACACACACACACACACACACACACACATACATCAGGTAAAGTGCATCACGGATTGAGCCAGGTCTTATCAACGTCAGGTTGCAGGAAGACCAGTTCACTCACTCCCAGTCATGGTTGCCCAACACGTTTACCTGCGATGTTGCTCAGTTAGGAACGATATAAGTATCATAGCTTTTCTGGGAGATGGTATGGGAGTGTAAATATTTATTAGTGTATAATCGTGTGTGTGTGTGCGTGCACATTCCCCCCGTATCTTACATTTCCTTACTTGTGTGTAGTCAGTTCTGCGCCCCTGTGAATACTCGCCTTAAGTTAAATATTACCCTTTGAGAATATCGAGAGGAGAGAATCACCAAACCCTAACCACATGCATTAACTCCTACAGGGATCACATCATCGATACCCTGATTAAAAGATACAATAAGCCGACCTATTGTACTGCGGAGCTCCTCGGGGGAAATCACACCCACCAAGCCAATGAGTGAAGACATTCCACTCGTACTCATTTGCATGTATATTAATAATTAGAAGGAGTAATGATTCACAAACTCACTGTAATAAACAACAAGGTAATTACATATAAAGATTATTAATGAAGGCATCACTAATGAGGTTCTTCTATTAGTAATTAAATTGTATAGAGGTGTAGTCGTATGTTGATATGACCTGTCATTTCTTTACCATACCCAGAACTTTATTGTGTGAGTGTTTATTTATTAGATCCCAACCAATATGGAGTTAGCTGTTGCTTTGTCTCAGTGAGTGAGTTAGCGTATGTGTGTATGTCTTGTTTACCTCTTATATATTAAATAAAGTAAGGAAATTACCTTAAAAGGAAAGCCATAGAGAGATTGAATGTTGGTCAATGATCTAATCTGGTGTTGAAAAAGCTGTGTCAGGTGAAGGTGTCAAGTAAAACTGTCAAGGTATGAAGTGAAGGTGTATGAAGTGAAGGTGTCAGGTGAAGGTGTCAGGTATCATGCGTTTATAAATGAAGTAGAATTTTAGTGAAAGCAAAAATAGGCCGATTTTAAGCATGCAAATAAATAAATAAATAGTCCTAAACGACTCTCTCTAGTTCTGTAAAAGTGAATTTATAATAAAGTGAAGAAAGAAATATTTCTACAGAATATTTCCACAACTACAACATTTGTATTAAAAAACATATTAAAAACGGAAACACTAAGTTATATTGACAGCAAAAGATAACAGATTTGGACGTTTTTCACCAATTAACTCGCCAAAAAATGTATTAAATTAAGGGCCAATAAAACAGTTAATTAAATAACTTATCATAGCTATAACATATATTACGCTGCCTCCCTAAAGCTCAGGTTTCTACAGCCACGTCATTCAGGTTCAAGTATCAGAATTATTATTTGCTAGTTCATTTTTGTATTTATCTTTGCATAAGAAAGTTAAACATCTTGATCAAACTCCAGATTTTAAGACTGATGAGCACAGTTTAATTTGCATATTGCTAGAAGTAAAAATCCAACGCTACTGTAACTTTTTTTCTTGTGCAATAAGATCTCTCGGCATAACTGATAACCATTTTCACGGTATTCTCGTGTAGTACTTAAAAAATATTAGGCTTTGGAGTGTTGTTACAATTTGATTACTGGAACTTTTTTTTATTTAATAAAGAGATTCCGAGAATTTTTAAACCAGATGAAACTGGGTATGAAATTTAGCACTTCAGGTGAAAATAAACAAAGGTGGTAATTAAAGTTCACCTAAAATGAATCGCTTAAAGGAAGGCGATTCATCAGGTTGATCCTTCTTATCATAAACAAAAGGATTCAACTTGTGGGAAATATTCTTCTATTTTAAGATATATTTATTACTCTCATGCGTAATGAAGAGAGAAGTCAAATCAAACTCGATGGACAAGTCTGATAAAAAGAAAAAAGAGAAGTTCGAAGGCAATAATAGAGGAATGAAGGACAAGACATTAAGGGAGAGATCAGACGTCCTTCCAGTGTGTCCCAAAGGAGAAGCTCCACCCTTCTCTTGGTCCCGTAAGCGGATGAAAGAGGCCAGTGAGAGGAAGGAATGTGCGGCTTCTGTTTCAGGTACTTTGAGAAAAACCTCTCCCGCCACAGCCTGAACATTACTGTGTTTAAAGATCTTCTATTATTATCTATACTTCTGTGTGGGTATGCCTCACATTCAAGTAGGTTATTGTTACTCGGCATCTCTTGTTATTTTTCCCTCTTATGATTAATGTCGAGAAACAATGAATGGTTTGTGTCACGGTCCTGTTATTGTTAGCGAAGTTTTACACACACACACACACA
>NW_024727920.1:0-7233 GCF_018991925.1 Homarus americanus | reverse complement strand
TTACTTACACTGCTAGATATAAAACCCAATACTCTGTTTGCCTTATTTCGAACATTAACGCACTGTTTTCTAGGCCGTAGGTCCGGGCTTACAAGTACCCCTAGGTCTCTTTCACAAGTCGACTTCTCTAGGTTGATGTTGTTAAGGCTGTATACATTGACAGTATTTGTTCTTCCAATATTAAGTACGCTGCACTTGCTGGTGTTGAATTTCATTTGCCATTTTTCTGACTACTCCTGCAGTTTATTTAAATCCTCCTGTAGTGCATTTGCATCCTGTCCTGAATTAATCTGCCGCCCTATTTTGGTGTCACCCGCAAACTTGCTTATGTCACTGCTGATCCCAGTATCTAGATCGTTTATGTAAATTATGAACAAGAGTGGGCCAAGTACTGACCCCTGGGGAACCCCACTGGTTACACAGCCCCACTCAGATTTAACACAATCTACACTGACCCTCTGCGTTCTATCGGTGAGCCATGATTTTATCCAATTTAAAACTTTCCCCTCGATACCATGAGACTTAACTTTTCTCAGAAGCCTCTGATGCGGTTCTCTGTCAAATGCTTTGCTAAAGTCTAAGTAAATAACATCATAATTTTCATCATTGTCTACTACCTCGAAGACTTTCCTAAAAAACGTCAGCAGATTTGTTAGACAAGATTTTCCCTTTGTAAACCCATGTTGAGAGTCATAGATTAATTTGCTTTTCTCTAAATGAGATAGGATGCTATTTGCTATAATTGATTCAAGAAATTTCGCCACTACTGACGTCAAACTGATCGGCCGGTAATTTGACACTGATGCTCTGTCTCCCTTTTTAAATATGGGTACTACATTTGCCTGTTTCCACAAGTCTGGCACAACTCTCGTGTCTAATAATTTTGTAAATAAATTTACGAGGGGTCCGCTAATCTGTTCCCTACACTCTTTCAAGACTTGAGGGAAAATTTCATCCGGCCTTGGGGATTTTGTCTTCTTTAATTTATTTATCCTCTTAAGAACATCCTCTTTTCTGATAGTGATATTCTATAATTTCTCTTCTTCCTTTCCCCTAATTATCATTTCCACCTCTGGAATTTCCTCGCGAATTTCTTCTGTGAAAACTGATAAAAAGTAGCTGTTCAATGCTTTGCTTATTTCTCCACTGCCATCGATCACTTCCCCCCTCCCTGACTTTAAAGGCCCAACTTTGTCCTTGACTTTTGTTCTATATACCTGGAAAAATCCCTTGGATTCTCTTGCTATTCTAATTTCATAGTCTCTCTTTGCTTTCCTTACATTTTTCTTAACATTCCTATATAGTTCATTATACCTATTTCTGAGCTGCTCCGCCCCCCCCCCCTTTAATTTCTTATAAATTCCTTTCTTTATTCCTATGTCATGTTTAAGTTTTCTGGTCATCCACCTTGGCTCATTCTTATTTGACCTAATATTTCTCTATGGTATATTTTGTTCTTGTGCTTTACGTAGTATACGAGTGAATATATTATAGTCATGATCAATTGTGGTGTCACATGTGACCTCACCTGTTCCTACCGGGGGACTGACCTGACTGTTTCCAGGTTTCCTCACCTAGGTACCTTCTTAACCCCTGATAATCCGCCAATCAAAAGTTTGGGACTCTGACCATATTGTCATTGATTTTTGTTTCCCAATTTAGGGTGAACCTGATTTCTCTGTGACCACTGTTACCTAGTTCTTCCCCTACTGTGATATCTCTGATAATATTTTCTTTATTTGTTAATACTAGGTCTAATATATTGTCACCTTTAGTAGGTTCTGTAATTAGTTGTTTCAAAAAATTGTCCTGTACTGCGTCTAGGAAGTCTTCAGATTCATAGTCACCTACAATGTTGTCCCAGTCAATATTTCTGAAGTTGAAATCCCCCATAATGCATAGGTTGTTATATTTTGCTGCCCTACTCATTTCCTGCCATATGGGCTGAGCTGCTTCTTTCCCAAGACTTTGGGGCCTGTAAATCACTCCCATAATTAGTTTTTCTCTTCCTTCCGTAATTTCTACCCATACTGACTCGGTTCCTGTTTCATCCTTTATTGAATTATTAATACAACATTTTAATGTATCCTTGACGAGGAGTGCGACCCCTCCCCCCTTCCTACCTTCCCTGTCCTTGTGGAAAAGGTTGTACCCTTCTATATGGTACTCTGATAAAAAAAAATTGCTCGCCAGATTCATCCAAGTTTCGGTGATTGCTATGACGTCTACATTCTCGGTTAGGTTAGGTTAGGTTAGGTTAGGTTAGGTTAGGTTAGGTTAGGTTAGGTTAGGTTAGGTTAGGTTAGGTTAAGTGAGAACTACCGTGGGAATGTTGGCTGGTTCTCACTTACTTGATAGAAATTGGGGTTTGGTTATAAAATTTACGTCAGAATGTTAACAAAACTTTATGTATAATTTCTTATCGAATAAACTAATAGTCAGATCACGCCTACCAGCATAGGCCTGCAAGATTACTATATCCCATTTGCTATTGAATCACCATAGGCCTACATCACACCTATACCCATTTTCCAAGTCACCATAGGCCTTGTAGCCATGGTACCAGAGTGACCTAACCTAACCTAGCCTAACTTTTTTAATACAATTGAATGTTTGTTCCTAGGTATTTAACATATAATTTAAGTTACATTATAAGCCTGTAATTATAGAGACGGGAGTATAATTTGAGGTGGGAATAATAATCTCTCTTTGATAATTAGATAATCTTCGTAATGGGTATTTAATTATATAAATTCTAAGGCGATAATCATATTTTTTTTAATGTTTATTGACAATATTTATTTGCAAGTAATTATAACACATAGAAATTATATATATTACTCGTGTGACCCAAAGTTTTTCAATCTTTGGTGATAGAAGGAAGATAATGTTTTTTTATATCAGATCATTCTTATGGCAGTTTTATATGATCTTATAATGGTTAATTGTAAATGGAAAACTAAATTATATATATATATATATATATATATATATATATACTTCATTTTAGTCCATATGACTTTGTTATATTTCTTCACACAAAGCGAACAGGCTTTGTGAAATATAACAGAGCTTCCAGGACTGCTTTTAGTGTCCTTAGGTTGGTTGGCGTTCTTAGTCCCACCCAGGTCGAGGTTCGAATCTCATTGGTGAGGTCGTTGATTATATATATATATATATATATATATTTAATTTTATCACTACTAAAAACAACTTATAATTTCCTATATAACTTATTTGTTCACGTTAATTATACTTAGAAAATGAATAGTTACTTATATCATTATTATATATCACTACTAAAAACAACAATAGTTTTCTATCAGTAATCAGTATGGCAGTCACAGCCTCAGTAAGACCACCTGTGAAAATCTCGGAAATTATCGAGGTTGTGGGCGGGGAGGGTGGGTGGAGGGCTGGCTGGTAGGAGGAGTGGAGGGAGTGCATGGAAAGGGTGGAGAGATGGTGGATATGACAGGGAGGGAGAACGGGCTGCTGGGGAGTGGAAAAGGGAGGCGGGTGGGCATGGAGGGGCGCTGAAGGGTATGGTAGACAGAAGGGTGAAAGGGGGCGCTGGAGTGAGGGAGGCCGGGAGAGGGCGATAGATAAAGAGAGGAAGAGGGTGCTAAAGAGAGGGCAGTAGAGAGAAAGGGATGACAGGGCGGTAGGGAGTGGGGGGGAGGGAGGGATTGACTGTGATGTGTGTAATATTTGTTTAGCCAGCTGTACCTCCCAGTCCCCACAAACTCAAACTATTGAAATTCATGAATATATCGCCGGACGACACCCCGTGTTATTTTGTCGGTTGATGTACACAAAAAAATAATAATTGTATTTCGCTGTGACTTTGGTGGAGGGGTGGTGGGTGAGAGTGGTGATGGGTTGCACTGAGACTTCTACACCACCTCCAGACGCTCTTTAACTTAGAAGTGAGAGCCTCTACACACACACACACACACGCACACACACACACACACACACCAATCTCACACACAGACATACCTTCCTCACACACACACACACACACACACACACACACCATCCTCATACACAGACATACCTTCCTCACACACACACACACACACACACACACACACACACACACACACACACCATAATAACTCATCCTCGTACACATACACACAAATTAGCTTAGCATAATTTCCTCCTCCTCCTCACCGTATACATTCACCTATGTTGGGTTAGGTCAGGTCAGGTCAGGTTAGGCTAGGTTAAGTTAGGTTAGGTTATGTTATGTTAGGTTATTTTAGAAAGTTTTTCAGGACTGGGGACTCACCTGGCACTCACCTGTTAATCCATTTCCCACCTGAGAGCCGTAAATTTTATCCTATTCTTCCTTATTTTCCTGTGGCGGGATCTCATTGTTGGGCTTCAGCCTGTGTGCTTCATATTTCCTTTTATTTATTTGTCATTTATTAATACAGTTATTATCCTGTTGAATCCGTGTTTATTTATAGTGATTAATGAACACTAATGAACATAAGTAGCGCGTGTTAGAGTTGTTCATTATACTTAGCTAGTGTACGTTCATCTTACCTGTCAGGTGAATAGGAGAGAAAATCACGATACTCTTTTCTTTTTAACAAAATTTATGGCCCAGAAACATTGATATTTTAAGACTGGAAAGGACGCCATATGTTAGTACACCTGTGGGATTACTTTAACCTTTTCACTATAGGAACGCCACTTGAAATATTTAAGTAACGTCAGGTGATTTTATGCAGCTCAGAGGGGACCTGTACATGAGGGGTTAGGTTAGGTTAGGGTAGATTAGGTTAATATTGATGAAATACATAAGAGTTCTCAAATTATACCATCCTCTTATTGTGGGAAAAGGTTATACAATGCATATATAACGTAAAGGCATAAAAAAATCATATATCAGACATCAACTGCAGGATGTAACATATACACTATATTTCAAGTAATCTCACATACTAAAATAGGTTATTGTACTGCCATAGATTACGGTTAATGTATGTGTATGTAATCGTTGTATTTATATCCGGATTTGGTGAAGTTTGGTCGTTCTCTTAAAGTGCAATTAATCGCTCGGTGTTAGTCTTTTGTTATGCTGGAGGATATATGCAGTGTTTACATTTTTAACGACGAGTATTTGAATGTAGATGAGTTTGGACTACGAGGAACCGTTTAGTCAAGGGATAAATGTGTGTGTTATCATCCCCCATCATCCTCTTTATTCATTATTTACTTATCATTCTTCACTACCTCTTTCATTTAGTCTTCCCTTTCTTCTACATCCTTCTATTTCCATCTTTTCTTCCCTCTTCATCAATATTCTCCTCTCCTCTTGTAATTAAAATCAAACTTGTAAAGAAAATGAAACTTGGACAAAAGATAAAAATAAAAAAAATAAATCCTGGACACTTTTCAAACTTCATCTCATCCTCACAACGTTAGACACTGCAGGATATCGCCCCAGTGTCCTGCAGGTTAGAGGAGAAGGATGGCAGGAGACGGGACTGGTTGTTGTCGACGTGAAGGATCTGACATACTCAAATATCCTGATCAAAACAAAGAGATTTAGGAATGTAAATATTGTTGGGTAGTAAATCCTTCAAGCCTTTTAGATCCTGAATTTTATTTTAATCGATGGTCCGGAAAAGAGTGTGGGAGGAGGGGTAGGAGTAGAGGGAGGGGGAGGGGTAGGAGTAGAAGGAGGGGGTAGGGTAGGAGTAGAGGGAGGGGAGAGAGGGAGGGGGGTTAGGAGTAGAAGGAAGGGAGGAGTACAGGGAGATGGAGGAGGAAGGGAGAGGAAATAAGGTGTGAAATAGGAGCATCCAGAGGTCTCCTACATCCCCCATTACCCCCCTCCTTAACCCCACCCTCACCCCCTCCCACCCTCACCCCCTCCCTCCCTCCCTCACCACCACCATTATTTAGGCGATAGTCGTCAATCGAATCAACTAAACGATCTTAACTGCTGAGCTAATTGTCATGTGGAATATATAGAAATACCTCCATTGGTGCTCTTTATAGCTCCAATATAGGCATTTTAGGTCCCTCAGTCGTCACGGCCCTTCATATAGGAGATGGTTGTAGTGAAGATCTGTATTAACCGTCGGTCCAGGTGTAAATGTCCAACACGACCTACACATTAACCCTTTGACGACGATGGTTTAACCCTTTGATGATGGGTTTAACCTTTAATGATGGTTTAACCTTTTTGATATATTAACTTTGATGATGTTTAACCCTTTGATGATGGTTTAACTCCTTTACGATGGTTAACCCTTGATGATGGTTTAACCCTTTGATGATGGTTTAACCTTGATGATGGTTTAACCCTTTGACGACGATGGTTTTAACCTGACGACGATGGTTGTCGAATTTCGATGATGGTTTAACCTTTGATGATAGTTTAACCCTTGACGACGATGGTTTAACCCTTTGACGACGATGGCTTAACCTTTTTATTTATGGTTTAACCTCTTTGATGATGGTTTAACCCTTTTATGATGGCTTAACCCTTTGATGATGGTTTAACCCTTTGATGATGGTTTAACCCTTTGATGATGGTTTAACCCTTTGATGATGGTTTAACCCTTTGATGATGGTTTAACCCTTTGATGATGGTTTAACCCTTAAGAACTCAAAGGGTTAAATGAAAATGAAGAGACAACCTATGTTCCGTTAGATAATAGATAGAAGTGAGAGAAGCTATTTCCTAGTTGATGTGTATAATTCCGATGGGTAGAGAGAGAGGCAGAGAGAGAGGCAGAGAGAGAGAAAGAGAGAGAGGCAGAGAGAGAGGCGGAGAGAGAGAAAGAGATAAAGTGTACAGAGAGAAAAAGAGGAATTGGAGAGGAGATGAGAAACTAGAGAGGGAAAGAATCATGGAGAGAGAAAATGAGATAGAAAGTGCAAAATGAGAGAGAGATAAACAGAGAAATTGGTAGTGAGAGCTGTTGGCCTAATTTCCATATAAACTAATCAAACCTAATCTAACTTAATCTAATCTTACATGACCTAAGCTATGTATAACCTAACTTAACCTCACTTAATACTCACTTAGGTGTGTGTGTGTGTGTGTGTGTGTGTGTATCGGGACGACGTACTTAAAGACAGACACACACACACACACCACCCGAGGCTACCCCAGTCGGTCCCACTGGTTGACAGCCCATTAAAGTTTGCTCATTGGGGAGGAGGAGGAAGAGGAAGGGACGAAGAAGAGGAGGAGGGTGGAGA
>NW_024727919.1:0-15980 GCF_018991925.1 Homarus americanus | reverse complement strand
GTGTTGGGGTTGGTGTGTGGTGGTGTTGGTGATGTGTGGTGTTGTGGTAGTGGTTGTAAAACTGCGTGCTGATAATATTGTGTATCTATAATTTTGTGTATCTCTCTTCATATTTTACTTTTGAAAGGCATATAGTATACTACCACAGAAATTAACTTTAAGACTGCATTAGTTTTCGAATAGTAAGAATATTTTTTCTGCATTAATGCTACTGGGAAATGCCCAGGAATTTATTATGATTGACTTTTTGAAGCTCAACCAACCCTCCCCTCAATAAATAAAAAATCTATGTGGCAGAACTATCTAGGTAATGGTTTAATATAAATAATAAAAGAATTGATTGTCACGCTGCAGTATTTAATTTAGAAATTAAATTGAAGTTTCTTTGCTGTCAGGTCACATTGCTGATATGCTTATGTGGCTTTATACATTAAATCCGTAGGTCGCTTTTCCCTGGTATAAATTGATACAAGTATTATGTAAACCACTTATATAAAGAGTGTGTTATATTAGTTACTGTTTGTTCTTTAACTACTGACCGCTGTGGCTGCCTTGTAGTGAGTGACCTCTGAACAACCTAACACCATCCTCGGTGCCAGGTTTTACACCGAGTGAACCGAAGTAATTAAAACATAGCTCGTGAAAGAGGCTTTTCCTACCACTTTAGAGATTATGATATTTGGATGCAGCAAAATTCTGAATATTATAAGTACGCATGCATCATTTAGTTCTCGTTATTGTGAGATATTCTGAGCATTAGAAAATGTACAGGAGGGGGGTATGTTACAAAAAAATAAATGGGTGTGGGGGTCTGTGTTGTCTAAACCAACAACTCTTGTATGCCACTGGAATTTCTGTTTTAAGTCATGCGACATGTGGACAGCGGAAACTATTAATACTTAGAAATTTTGAAACCATGACAATCGTAAGAGTTAAGCTATCCAGGGTGGAGTCTTACTTAGTCCCCGGTTAAGAGATTTACTTTCATCATATCTGTGTGTTCCTCCTTCTAGCTCTCTTGAGATAATACAATGAATAGGTTGTCAAAAGGTGGTTTTACAGTGTCTCAGCACTTTTTTATAGATCATCATTGGATGGTAAGACCAACTAAACCGATAAATGTTGCTCTAGTCTACAACCACCTTGATCTTAATACAACGTCATCCTCCATAACTACTCGCCTGGGTCCTCTCTCTAATGGATGTGAAGAGATTTTAAACCACTGGATTAAAACTTCTTATTACAACAGCCTGCTAACACTCACTTTAAGGAATACTTATCAACAATTTAAACACAAAGGTGACTAGGATGTGTGTGTTGCACTTTAATCAAACGAGCAAATTCGTAAGTGATAAAAATTCCTATTTGAGAAATATTACGGTGAATTAATTTCCCCGAACCTATTGATGAAGTGCTCTGTGTGTGTGTGTGTGTGTATGTGTGTGTGTGTGTGTGTGTGTGTGTGTGTGTTGAGGATGTGAGTGGAGTAATTCAGCTTCTCTGTTGCATGTTTCCTCCATTTTCAGTTTCTGCGTATATTTATGTTTTGCATTATTCATACTTTAAGTTCGTAAAATTCAGTTGCTGGTCCCGTCGTCTCTGATATTGCTTGCTGTGGCTATCGTCTTTAAACAAGTTTTTTGTTTGAAGTGAATTTATATGGTTAAGACCCAATTTCTGACATGTGGGGCCAGAACAGGGAACTAGATTGCCTCCTGTGCTTTGCGACTGGTGATTAACCTACCATTTATGATGTAATTTCTGGCAGTTATGGTAGTGGTGATGGTGGTGGAAATAGTGGTAGGTAGTGGTAATGGTGATGATGGCGAAGTTGGTGGTGGTGGTGATGATGGTGTTGGTAATAGTGTTCGTGTTAATGGTGATGGTGATTGTAATGATGATGGAGTTGGTAGTGGTGGAATTGCTCTTGGTAGAAATGGTGGTAATGACATTAGTAGTGGTAGTAGTGGTCATTGTTAAGAGGCACTAGTAGTCTTAGGAATGGCTGAGATGATAGCAATGGTAATAGGAATTCTAAATTAACGTTATATAAACATTCCACAAATCATTTTATTTCAGATATTTGTTTTAATATTGTTTTACCTTGATTCCATAGTATGTTTACTACTGCGAGTTTCCTTCTGTCGAATGTAAACAAGCACAGGGGTACCACACTGCACAAAACCTGACGAGTCCCCGTGAACGCACTAGTGAAGGGGTACTGTACATTATTAGATTACACCATCTTGTACACAACAGGCCACAAACTTCAACTAATATTACCCTCACATTATTTTCTTCATAAATTCTAAAGACGTATATTAGTTTTACTCATATTTATAATTCACTATAATGAGCGCTAGACTGTAGTTAGAGAGACCATCACTGAACTGACTCACATTACAAACATTAAAAACATAATAAATGCGTCCGTAAATTCCTGCACCGAAAAATTCCTTTGAGTTATGTTGTGTAAAATTGTTTCGTGGGAACCTGTAATACTTTTACTACCAATCTCTCTCTCTCTTTCTCTTTCTCTCTCTTTCTTTCAGTGTTTATGTTTATCTCGTTACCTCTATCATCTTTCTTTATCTTCATTTTTATCTTCTTGTCTTTAACTATTTTTAATTCTCTGTCTATTTTTTCCTCTTCATTGTCTTATAGTTTTGAAGTCCGTCTCTCTCTCTCTCTTTCTCTATTCATCAACTTAATGCCTGGAACATAATTCATATCATCCAAAATTAAAGAAATAGTCAAAGGGATTAATACTGTTCATTATCTTATCTAAATCTTTGTCTAAATTCTGCGGTTTATATTTTCTTATTGCCCAAAAAAGGGGATTGTGTGTGTTCAGGAGGAGGAAGAGGAGATGGTGTATTGTATCTGCGAGGTTGGGTTAGTGATTGCTTCTCCTATAAGGTGATGTAGAGGTAAAGGTCAACACCACACTGGACTTTTATTAAGAGTCTGGGTCAATAGAAACCAACCATGAAAGTGATGGTTAATGAGTGACGAAATTGAGGTAGCTAAGAGAGTCTCGAGTTAGTTACGTAAAATAAGTATTGACCACCCCAAAGGTCTGTGATAGAAAATTAGCGACAACAACCAACTGACGCCGATGACCCTAGGTATACGCTTACAGTTTTCGCACGATGTTTCATACTGCTACGCATGGCAGGGTGGTCGATACCTTTTCATTATCTATACGCACAAACAGGCAACACAAATTTCTAAGTCCTATTCCGAGATGGCTAAGAATAATAAATATACATTAACAGGTAGACCAGGAACTTCCCCTTAATGGGTTTATGTTTATAAATCAGTATCGATGAGGTCACTAATGTCGACCACAAGGACCTCACCGAGGTAGAGATTCCACCTTCCTCTGTGTAAGTATATTAGGTGGGGAATTAGTCTTCAGATACTGCTAGTAACTCACAATGATTGGTCAAATGAGGTACAATCTTCACAAACCTAATTTGACATAATTTTACTATTAGGATTGGGTCTCATTCCTAATCGTATCCAACCCTAGTGGTCAGGTTAACGCTCTGTTAGTTCGGGTCTATCAGGATATAAGGCCATTTTACCTTCCACCTGCGGGAGGAAACATCAAGCAAAAAGGCTGAAAATCGGGATCACTTTCATTCCAGTTCTATTACATGGGTTGTATGAACGTAAGAGAGAACCACTTCAAAGTCAAAATGTACAACACTCTGTCACTCGTTTGCATTTACGAGTAACTCTTCCTCTTTTCATAGGAAGAAAGATAATGGAGAATGGTGAGAATAAGTGTACAGGGAGTTTGTCAAGTACGAGAAGTTCAGGGACGATAACCATAATTGGTGATGTCCCTTTCAAGATTTAGTGACACAAGTTTGAATTTATTAGTGAGTCGTGGTGTGTCAAGATGGCAGTGAACCCCACAATGGTGACCGCTGTCTTGAACCAAACACTGTGTGGACTGGGCGAGGATGACCAATCGATGTAACCGCCTCCTACTACGTGAAGTGAAATTACTGGCTTAAGGAATTATTGACTAGGGAGATGAACTCAGCAATCAGATTAGTTCCCGTGTCGTGCTGGGATTATTAGACCACCACACACACACACACACACACACACACACACACACACACACACACACACACACACACACACACACACACACACACACACACACACACACACACACACACACACACACACACACACACAGTAGCAGCATATGAGTAGCATATATGTGTATGCGATGTGTATAAAAAAAATTACATAAAAACTTAGTGTCGGGTCATTGAGTTCCTTTTCTACATCGATATGTGGCGAGGCAGTGAACCAGAGAGAGAGAGAGAGAGAGAGAGAGAGAGAGAGAGAGAGAGAGTAGTGTTCACATCCGTCTTCGCTAGTCACAAACATTAAACATTACGCTTCTGAACATTGACATATATTTCTTCCACGCTCGAGGTTGGAGTGATTGATGACTTAGTGATGAATTGATGGTGGAACTGTGGAGGAAACCTTACGACCTTCCTAAGGTGGAGGAGAGACGCCATCCTCCAGCCACTCCTGAGGGAGATCACCCTGGGGTGGTGGTAGTAGGTAGGAGGGTGGTAGTAGGTAGCAGGATGGTGGTGGTAAAAAGCAGGGTGGTGTTAGTAAGCAGGGCGGTGGTAGGCAGCAAGGTTGTGGTAGGTAGCAGGGCGGTGGTAGGAAGCAGGGTGGTGGTAGGAAGCAAGCAGGTGTTAGGTAGCAAGGTGGTGGTAGGTACAAGGACAGTGATTGGAAGCAGGGTGATGGTAGGTAGCAGGGTGGTGGTAGGTAGCAAGGTGGTGGTAGGTAGCAGGGTGGTGGTAGGTAGCAGGGTGGTACTAGGTAGCAGGGTGGTGGAAGGATGCAAGGTAAGCAGTAGGTAGGTAGGAAGGTGGTGATAGGAAGCAGGGCGGTGGTAGGAAGCAGGATGATGGTAGGAAGCAGATTGGTGGTAGGAAGCAGGGCGGTGGTAGGTAGCAGGGTGGTGGTAGGTAGCAGGGTTGTGGTAGCAGCAGGGTGGTGGTAGGTAGCAGAGTGGTGGTAAGAAGCAGGAAGGTGGTGGTAGAAGGGTGGTGGTGATAGTGGGTTAGTGGAAGTCCGATGATATCCTAAATGATAGCAGTGAGTCTACTCATCCTGAAAAAGTAGTACTAATAAACGCTGCTCCAATAGTAACAGATGTCCACGAGGTGTATGAGAGACAGCCACCACAGTGGAATGGCTTGTCGTTGGAAAATGCGGAAACTTACTCAGAAATTGTCAGGTGGTCGCCAGCAAACCTGTTTAAACCACCCAAGTGTGCAGCCACCAAAGAAATGATTCGGGAGATGATTCGCCTTATAAATGAGTACACTCAAGACTGCTTATTGCCCCTTTAGCTCTTCAAATACTGGCAATAATACCACATCTATTCTGTCAGAGGACACACACAAAGACTAAGCACAAAGAAAATACGGCAGCAATGAAGAAGAGATTGACAATGTGGCAGAATGGGGCCCTTGAGGATCTCCTTTGTGAAGCAAGAACACTCCAGGAGAAACTAAAATCTACAGGAGATGGTAAGCAAAACACCGGTGATATTACAAGAAATTTTGGAAACAAAATGCGTGTGGGAAAAGTGTCTTTGGAGGTAAGATCTCTCACAGAGGAATCCGCCGGTGGGGTTCTGCCAATAAACAGAGACATTGAAACAACTGAAAGAAAAACATTCCCCAGCAAGTGAAGATGAAGGCATCAGGTTCCAGGGTGCCTATATCACACCAAATGCTGTCCTGTTCGAGAAAATAACAGGAGGGATGGTGTAGAAAAAAAGCACTGAAGACTCAGGGAGGTGCAGGCATTTCAGGTCTGGATGCAAACGGTTGGAGAGTCATCCTCAGACCTAACAAGTTTGGCCCGGTAGCAAGTGATCTCTGCACGGCCATTGCCGTCCTCGCAAGAAAGCTGGCATCCTCGTGCTGCCAACACCTCCATGCTCTGACAGCCTGGATAAGAATCCAGGATGTAGGCCAATAGGAGTGGGGGAAGTGCTGAGGCGGATCATCTGAAAATGCATAATGGAGGTGGTAAAGGATGATGTCAGGGCAGTAGCTGGGAACTTGCAAGTTTGTGCTGGCCAACAAGCTGGAGGGGAAGCTGCCATTCACACCATGAGAACGATATTTGAGCAGCGCGATTGTGAGGCCGTTCTCCTGGTGGACGCTTCAAACGCATTCAACATACTCCGCAAGGCCACACTGCACAACATCAAGATCAAGTGTGCAAACTTTGCAATGTATGTTGAAAACTCCCATAGGAATCCATCAGACCTTTATATAGTCCACAACAAGGCTCTAAAAGGGGATACCATCATACAGTCATAAGAACATAAGCAGAACATAAGAAAAAAAGGAGTCTGCAATCGGTCAGTTGGCCTGTGAATGGCAGCTCCTGTCGAGAGTTACTACCACTCTTTATCATCCATAAATCTATCCAGCCTCCTTTTGAAACTTTCCAGCGTTCCAGCCCTTACTACAACTTGCTAAGCTTGTTCCACTCGTCCACCACCCTATTTGTGAACCAGTTCCTTCCTATCTCCCTCCTAAACCTAAACTTAGCCAACTTGAATCACACAGGGGGACCCTGTTGCAATGGCAATGTATGCAATAGGCTTATCCGTGCTCCAACACACTATAAAATTTGAAACAACTGAGGTCAAGCAAGTGGCGTATGCTGATGACCTTACAGGAGCAGGAAAAGTTGAGGACATCAAAAAGTGGTGGGACTTGGTAACATCTGGAGGCCCACAAATAGGGTACCACCCAAACGCCAGCAAGTCTTTCCTAATTGAGAAGCCAGAATATTATGTACAGGCAATGGAGGTGTTCGGTGGGAGTGAGGTCAAATTAACAAAGGATGGCAAAAGACACCTAGGTGCAGTAATTGGCACGACGGACTTCAAGACCGAGTACGTGACGGGAAGGGTGAATGAGTGGGTTAGGGAAATCCAAGCTCTGTCTGAGATTGCTAACACAGAGCCACATGCGGCTTTTGCGCCTTTCACCCATGGAGTCATGCATCGCTGGAACTACCTGATGCGCACTATCCCTGATATCGGACCCCTCCTCCACCCACTGGAAGAAGCTATCAGTGTCAATTTCATTCCCAAATTAGTGAAACACCCTCACTTAACCCCAGCAGAAAGATCACTCGTTGTACTACCATCGAGACTGAGAGGAATGTGACTGACCAATCCAGAGGAGATTGCTGCCACTGAACATCAAAACTCAGTTAAGCTCCCGGCAGCCCTCACTCACCACATAATAGCTCAGAACGCAACAGGGGAGGTGGATAGTGGATACCAGTGAAGTAAAGAAAATTCGACGGTCCATTACGACAGAATGACAGCACAGCCAAAGTGATAAGTTGCAGCAACTGTTGCTGCAAGCACCAGAGAATTTGAATAGCGCAGGAGGTGGGCGCCTCGAACTGGTTAACTACGTTACCGATAAGGGCAAATGGTTTCAGTCTCAATAAACAAGAATTTACAGATGCCAATGCTCTAAGGTACGGTAGGCCAGTAGAAAGGTTACCCTCCCAAAGCGTTTGTGGCTCTTCCTATGACGTCGATCACGCCATGGTGTGCAAGAAAGGGGGCTTCATATGCATGAGGCATGACGAAGTTGTTGAAGGAAATCTGCCGGGATGTCGTGGTAGAACTGACCCTTCTTCCATTGGACTGTGAGATCTTCCAACAGAGGACTTCAAACACATCCAACGAAGCCCGTGTTGATGTCAGTGCTCGAGGATTTTGGATGCAGGGACAGCGAGCCTTCTTCGACATCAGGATTTTTGATCCCATGGCCTCATGTCACCATAACTTACCTCTCGATGCTGCACACAAGAGGAACGAGAACGATAAGATAAGAGCATACGGGAAGAGAATTCAAAACGTTGATCAAGGCAGCTTCACTCCTCCAGTGTTCACAACCTCTGGTGGGATGGGACGAAGTGCAAGATGTTTCTACACCAGACTCGCAGAGGTGATCTCCGAGTAGAAGCAGCAGCCCAGAAGCTATGTTTCAGCCTGGATGAGATGTCGACTGTCCTCTCTCCTTTGGTCGGCTTTGCTCTGCCTCAGGAGACCGAGAGCTTCGGCTCAAAAGCCGACAACAGCTGCAGATATTGACTATGAGGCTACAGTCACTGAATGCCACATAGTTCTGCGGCTCAACTTATTTTTTAATAAATTTTATTTAAATGATTTGTAATGTGTATAATTCCAAGCCTTCACTCCTGAACTGTTGGAATAAATAGAGGGCTATGATTGAACCTTGGACTAAGTTGTGCTGAGCTGCTAATTTGCTTTTTGTTTTTGTCTTTGTTGTGCCATATTTGCCCTCATTAGTGTATTTAATGTAATTCAAGTTGATAAGCTATGGCATAACAATATTTATATATATATATATATATATATATATATATATATATATATATATATATATATATATATATATATATATATATATATATATATATATATTTCATTAGCTCATAAAGCACTCGGACTTCTACGTATAATCAACAACCTCATCCTGCCAGGACTCAAACCCACGATCTTATGTGTGTGACCGGGGAACGTTACCTTTAGACCACTAGGACACTAAAAGCAGTCCTAGACTTTGTTATATTTCACACAAAGCCTGTTCATCGAGCTTATGGCGCCGTGAACCTCCAATAGGGGACTACCCGTGCCTTGTAAGTGATCAGAGTAACGTTTTTCCAAATCCGGCTTCGAAACACGAGGTTCCATATATATTTCATTAGCCCATAAAGCGCTTGGACTTTTACATATAATCAACAACCTCACAATGCCAGGACTCGAACCCACGATCTTATGTGTGTGACCGGGGAACGTTACCTCTAGACCACTAGGACACTAAAAGCAGTCCTAGACTTTGTTATATTTCACACAAAGCCTGTTCATCGAGCTTATGGCGCCGTGAACCTCCAATAGGGGACTACCCGTGCCTCGTAAGTGATCACAGTAATGTTTTACCAAATCCGGCTTCGAAACACGAGGTTCCATGGGGAGGTGAGGTTGTTGATTATATATATATATATATATATATATATATATATATATATATATATATATATATATATATATATATATATATATATATATATATATATATATATAAACCACGTGGAAAAATAAAAACACAAATTTGGTTAAGCCCTTCGTGTGTTTAACATATCTTCAGAATCAAATTGAACACAAACACAAAGTCACCAAGAGGTACATGTAGTCTCTGCCACACACAGGAGTCGCCTGTGAAGGAGGGGAGAAGAGAGGTGGTGTGGCTGGATAGTTAACAGGTAAGTGGCCACAATATTAACATTAGGTCTGTGATAATCCTCTACATGGGAAGCTCTCAGGAGATTGTCCATTATACTAACGAGAATCATCTGGGATGATGAACCTGGAAAATATATATATATATATATATATATATATATATATATATATATATATATATATATATATATATATATATATATATATATATATATATATATATATATGTACCGGTCGGAATTTGCTGGACTTTAATTTCTCACTTGACTTGGGGTTTATTAAAATTTAATAGATGGTAAAGGCAGTGGAAGCGCCCCTTTGAGAAAAATCCCGAACCAGCACAAGAACACTTAAATCTACTACACAAAATGAACTGTCCGTGACCCGTGGAAGGATAGCGTCTGTGACTGGGATGAATGAGACACACTGTAAAATTTAGACACTTATATTCCCTCCAACACTACAAACACAATCAAATAATGGTACACCAATATGCGCACCTCTTAACTTAAACTTAAAACACTACTCTGGGGAATAAAAGTTATAAATGACATAGAAATTATTAGAAACACAGGCAACAATAAATTTGAAGTATTAAGAAATGTTGCTTGCACACATGAAACAGGCCTCTTAAGGGCTTTCACAAAATAATATCAGTCACTTAGGAAATGGTATTAAAAAATAAGAAATTAACTACTCTACAATGAATAGGCCTTAAGGGCTTTCAACAAAATTATAGCACCCCAACAGATGTACACTTCCTAACCTAACCTAACCACTACTCTGGGGAACAAGGTTATACCTGAGATCAGAATTATGAAGAACAATTAGAGGCATTAAAAGAATCAAATCACAGTATCACTCTGGTTCCACTTAATGGCACAAACATTAAAAAAAACACTACTATCAAAATTATTTAAGAAATATTAAACTACACACGTCAAGATAATATCAGTCTGAGGAATGGTGTTAACTACACCCGTAATAAGGAAGATAAAATGTTCCTCTAGGTATCTCCTAGAATCCTAGACTCACGGTCTCAGTGTGACCATTAATATACTCAGATAGCCCCAGTGTACTCCCAGTGCGTCCATGGGCAGGAAGAGAGTGAGCCAATCAGACCCTGTGCAGTTGAGAGGAGCTTTAGCTTCCCGTTAGCAAGAGGGTTTCACTAAGCGGCTCTGGACATGTGGTGTTGTGAGCCGACGTCCGCTGGGCACCCAGACGGCTAGATTCCCTCAAGAGATCCTTTGGTACCCCGCTAAACAGTGACAGGCCTACTCTGATCGGTCCAATGGCGACAGTCGCCACCCTCAATCATCAACGGCAGTCTCAAACGGCAGTCAATCTCTCGCAGTCAAACTCCGGTCAACTCCGGTCAACTCCAGTCAACTCCAGTCAACTCCAGTCAAGTGGGTTCTGACGGAAACCCTGAAATGAACTCACTGTTAGCTCTAGTTAACTTTACCACTGCCCTATCTAACCCTGTCTGAGATCGAATGAGACTTACTTGTTATACTGCAATAGCGCAGCACAGGTGACTAGGCCACGTGACTATTTCTGATGGACGCGCGGAACGTCTTGTCTGTGTGACTGCTCTCCGGGACTGGGCTAGCCAGCGTCGTGTCTCCCCAAGGCGTTAGCTTGGGCCTACGTGATATATTTACCGCCTAACTAATAACTCCTTGGGACACCCGTAACATTATTCAGACTGCTAAACGATCTATAATAATTTCAAATTCAATAATAGTCCCTTAACTTCATGAATAGCATCATTATTAATTCGGTAAATTACATTTAATATCATATAGGCCTAGTTCCGCAGTCTCTCGCTACGAGCAGGCAGCGCTCCCTCCCCTCAGATGACCTTGAACGCTCAGTATCACTCATGGCGGGGCATTTGAAATTACTCTGAAATTTCTGGATATTACAATCGACCCCCCTAAAAAAAGACAGCACTGTCCTCATGTGCTGAGAAAACATTCATACGACCCCCCTAAAATTTTGTTCTAAGGACTGCACCTCACCCCTTTTGCTAAATGCAGCATTCCCGTCTTCTCTTCTCTCCTTTTCTCTCCCACTAACACTCGACCCCCCTAAAAAAGACAGCACTGCCCTCATGTGCTGAGAGAACAACTTAGAACCCACCTTCAACTCTGTACTATTCCACTCGCAGCTAGCAACTCCATTTCTTCCTAGCCCAACTCAATCCAACCAGAACATCACGCTCCCCTTTTGCCTGGCCCTTAACTAGAGAACCAATGTCAAAATTAATACCAGCCCAAAACAAACATGCTCTCCTTTGGCCTGGCCCTTGAACTAAGAGGAACCAGTGTCAAAAAAAATACACAGTCCAAAACAAGCATGCTCTCCTTTTGCCTGGCCCTTGAGCTAAGAGGAACCAGTGTCAAAAAAAAATACACAGTCCAAAACAAGCATGCTCTCCTTTTGCCTGGCCCTTGAACTAAGAGGAACCAGTGTCAAAAAAAATACTCAGTCCATCTCCAACATGCTCTCCTTTTGCCTGGCCCTTGAGCTAAGAGGAACCAGTGTCAAAACAATACTCAGTCCACGTCTCCGAACCTCATGCCGGCAGACCAACCCTCTGACAATGTACCAGTCCATCTTAGTGAGGCCCTGGACATTACAACCGTACTCTCAATCCCGCTCATGACAGCAACTCAATCCCGCTCATGACAGCAACCACTACTCAACGCACATCTCTGACCTAACCATCTCTCCAATCCCCTCTGCCCTACTCACAACTCCTCCAACTCACCCCCTACAACCTGCCTTTTCTCATTACCATGCACCCTAAACTGCAATCGGTCGGCTTCGTCTTGTCTCTCAGCTGGAGGGCTCGATCAACCTCTCTGAACTACTTACGTACCCCTATATTTCCCACTTGGACCTCACACTTCCTTGACTGCTGGACGTGTGCCTGACATTCACCCCTTGTTTCCTCCCTGAACCGTTGAATGTGTGCCTGAGACTCCCACTTGAACCTGTTTACCTGTGCTTGATAATCCCTCTTTAGGTCTCCGACCTCCTCTCTCAGCTGTACCAAGGTCCCGCGGCCGTCTCTCTTCCTCCTCATACACATCTCTATTGATAAGCCTAACCAACTCAGTCCGGGCACAAGGATGAGCATCAGTGCGAGTTCAATCCCTACCATTGCTAACCAACACATGATGGCGTTCATTATCCCAACCACAGTACTATCAGTCACGACATTAAAAACTACGCTCTGCTACCATTTGTAACCGGTCGGAATTTGCTGGACTTTAATTTCTCACTTGACTTGGGGTTTATTAAAAATTAATAGATGGTAAAGGCAGTGGAAGCGCCCCTTTGAGAAAAATCCCGAACCAGCACAAGAACACTTAAATCTACTACACAAAATGAACTGTCCGTGACCCGTGGAAGGATAGCGTCTGTGACTGGGATGAATGAGACACACTGTAAAATTTAGACACTTATATTCCCTCCAACACTACAAACACAATCAAATAATGGTACACCAATATGCGCACCTCTTAACTTAAACTTAAAACACTACTCTGGGGAATAAAAGTTATAAATGACATAGAAATTATTAGAAACACAGGCAACAATAAATTTGAAGTATTAAGAAATGTTGCTTGCACACATGAAACAGGCCTCTTAAGGGCTTTCACAAAATAATATCAGTCACTTAGGAAATGGTATTAAAAAATAAGAAATTAACTACTCTACAATGAATAGGCCTTAAGGGCTTTCAACAAAATTATAGCACCCCAACAGATGGCTTTCAACAAAATTATAGCACCCCAACAGATGTACACTTCCTAACCTAACCTAACCACTACTCTGGGGAACAAGGTTATACCTGAGATCAGAATTATGAAGAACAATTAGAGGCATTAAAAGAATCAAATCACAGTATCACTCTGGTTCCACTTAATGGCACAAACATTCAAAAAAACACTACTATCAGAATTATTTAAGAAATATTAAACTACACACGTCAAGATAATATCAGTCTGAGGAATGGTGTTAACTACACCCGTAATAAGGAAGATAAAATGTTCCTCTAGGTATCTCCTAGAATCCTAGACTCACGGTCTCAGTGTGACCATTAATATACTCAGATAGCCCCAGTGTACTCCCAGTGCGTCCATGGGCAGGAAGAGAGTGAGCCAATCAGACCCTGTGCAGTTGAGAGGAGCTTTAGCTTCCCGTTAGCAAGAGGGTTTCACTAAGCGGCTCTGGACATGTGGTGTTGTGAGCCGACGTCCGCTGGGCACCCAGACGGCTAGATTCCCTCAAGAGATCCTTTGGTACCCAGCTAAACAGTGACAGGCCTACTCTGATCGGTCCAATGGCGACAGTCGCCACCCTCAATCATCAACGGCAGTCTCAAACGGCAGTCAATCTCTCGCAGTCAAACTCCGGTCAACTCCAGTCAAGTGGGTTCTGACGGAAACCCTGAAATGAACTCACTGTTAGCTCTAGTTAACTTTACCACTGCCCTATCTAACCCTGTCTGAGATCGAATGAGACTTACTTGTTATACTGCAATAGCGCAGCACAGGTGACTAGGCCACGTGACTATTTCTGATGGACGCGCGGAACGTCTTGTCTGTGTGACTGCTCTCCGGGACTGGGCTAGCCAGCGTCGTGTCTCCCCAAGGCGCTAGCTTGGGCCTACGTGATATATTTACCGCCTAACTAATAACTCCTTGGGACACCCGTAACATTATTCAGACTGCTAAACGATCTATAATAATTTCAAATTCAATAATAGTCCCTTAACTTCATGAATCGCATCATTATTAATTCGGTAAATTACATTTAATATCATATAGGCCTAGTTCCGCAGTCTCTCGCTACGAGCAGGCAGCGCTCCCTCCCCTCAGATGACCTTGAACGCTCAGTATCACTCATGGCGGGGCATTTGAAATTACTCTGAAATTTCTGGATATTACATATATATATATATATATATGATAACCACAAGGAAAGAAGAAAACACGAAGTTCCTAAGCGCCAGTAATTGAATCAATTATAGCAGATAGCATACGATCGCATCTAGAGAAAAGCAAATTAATCTACGACTCTCAACATGGGTTTACAAAGGAAAAATCTTGTCTAACAAATCTGCTAACGTTTTTTAGGAAAGTCTTCGAGGTAGTAGATAATGACGAAAATTACGATGTTATTTATTTAGACTTTAGCAAAGCATTTGACAGAGTACCGCATCAGAGGCTTCTAAAAAAAAATTAAGGCTCATGGTATCGAGGGGAAAGTTTTAAATTGGATAAAATCATGGCTCACCGATAGAACGCAGAGGGTCAGCGTAGAAGGTGTTAAATCTGAGTGGGGCCGTGTAACCAGTGGGGTTCCCCAGGGGTCAGTACTAGGCCCACTCTTGTTCATAATCTACATAAACGATCTAGATACTGGGATCAGCAGTGGCATAAGCAAGTTTGCGGATGACACCAAAATAGGGCGGCAAATTAATTCAGCGCAGGATGCAAATGCATTACAGGAGGATCTAAATAAACTGCAGGGGTGGTCTGAAAAATGGCAAATGAAATTCAACACCAGCAAGTGCAGCGGCCTTAATATTGATAGAACAAATACTTATAATGTATACAGCCTTAACAACATCAACCTAGAGAAGTCGACTTGTGAAAGAGACCTAGGGGTACTTGTAAGCCCGGACCTACGGCCTAGAAAACAGTGCGTTAATGTTCGAAATAAGGCAAACAGAGTATTGGGTTTTATATCTAGAAGTGTAAGTAACAAGAGTGCAGAGGTCTTATTGCAACTATCTTGCGCTAGTCAGGCCGCACCTCGATTATGCGGTTCAGTTCTGGTGCCCCTATTATAGAATGGATATATATTCACTAGAGTCGGTGCAGCGAAGAATGACAAAAATGATTCCGGGACTTAGAAACCCTCCATATCAGGATAGGTTAAAGAAACTTAACTAGCATTCCCTAGAAAGACGAAGAGTGCGGGGAGATATGATAGAAGTATTTAAGTGGGTGAAAGGAATCAATAAAGGGGATATAGATAAAGTTCTTATAATATCCGAGCAGGATAGGACTCGGAGAAACGGATTCAAGTTGGATAAGTTTAGGTTTAGGAGGGAGATAGGAAGAAACTGGTTCACAAATAGGGTGGTGGACGAGTGGAACAAGCTTAGCAACTTTGTAGTAAGTGCGGGAACTCTGGAAAGTTTCAAAAGGAGGCTAGATAGATTCATGGATGATAGAGAGTGGTAGTAACTCTCGACAGGAGCTGCCATGCGCAGGCCAACCGGCCTATTGCAGACTCCTTATTTTCTTATGTTCTTATGTATGTTAATTCACGAAAGCGCATATACCTAGATCACGCGCACCTACAGTGATTTACTTGCATATATCTATATATATATATATATATGCAAGTAAATCACTGTAGTTGCGCGTGATCCAGGTATATGTTGATAACCACAAGGAAAGAAGAAAACACGAAGTTCCCAAGCGCTTTCGTGTAATTCACATCTTCATGGGTGAGTACAGACTAAGGAGAACGATACGATACGAAGTCTTTAGTTAAGAGGTGAAAGAAGATTATTAGG
>NW_024727918.1:0-25452 GCF_018991925.1 Homarus americanus | reverse complement strand
TTATGGCGCCGTGAACCTCTAATGGGGACCACCCGCGCCGCTTAGGTGATCAGAGCAACGTTTTACCAAATGCGGCTTCGAAACCCGAGGATCCATATATTTTTCATTAGCCCAATAAAGCACGCAGACTTCTACATATAATCAACATCTCACCCCACCAGGATTTGAACCCACGATCTTATATTTGTGACCGAGGGATGCTATCTCTGGGCCACCAGGACAATAAAAGAAGTCCTAGACTCTGCTATATTTCACACAAAGCCTGTTCAACGAGCTTATGGCGCCGTGAACCTCTAATGGGGACCACCCGTGCCGCTTAGATGATCAGAGCAACGTTTTACCAAATGCGGCTTCGAAACACGAGGATCCATATATTTCATTAGCCCAATAAAGCACGCGGACTTCTACATATAATCAACACCTCACCCCACCAGGATTTGAACCCACGATCTTATAATTGTGACCGGGGAACGCCACCTCTGGGCCACCAGGACAATAAAAGCAGTCCTAGACTCTGCTATATTTCACACAAAGCCTGTTTAACGAGCTTATGGCGCCGTAAACCTCTAATGGGGACCACCCGCTACTTAGGTGATCAGGAGTTTACGTTTAATTTAATGCGGCTTCGAAACACCAGGATCCATATATATCATTAGCTCAATAGCAGGCAGACTTTACATATAATCAAATAATTCTCACCCCACCAGATTTTGAACCTCCACGATCTTATAATTGTGACCGGGGACGCCACCTCTGGGCCACCAGGACAATAAAAGCATTCCTAGATTCTCTACATATTTCACACAAAGCCTGTTCAATCGTTGATGGCAATCGAACCTCTAATGGGGACCACCCATGCCGCTTAGGTATCGAGCAACGTTTACCAACCGCTTGAAACAAGGAGGATCCATAAATATTTATTAGCCTAATAAATCACTCGGACTTCTACATATAATCAACACTCCCACCCTACCAGGATTCAAACCCACGATCTTATAATTGTGACCGGGGTATGCTACCTCTGGGCCACCGGGACAATAAAAGCAGTCCTAGACTCTACTATATTTCACACAAAGTCTGTTCAACGACCTTATGGCGCCATGAACCTCTAATGGGGACCACCCGTGCCGCTTAGGTGTTCAGGGCAACGTTTTACCAAATCTGGCTTCGAAACACGAGGATCCATATATATTTCATTAGCCCAATAAAGCACGCGGACTTCTACATATAACCAACACCTCACCCCACCAGGATTTGAACCCACGATCTTATAATTGTGACTGGGGAACGCTACCTCTGGGCCACTAGGACAATAAAAGCAGTCCTAGACTCTGCTATATTTCACACAAAGCCTGTTCAACGAGCTTATGGCTCCGTGAACCTCTAATGGGGACCACCCGTGCTGCTTAGGTGATAAGACCAACATTTTACCAAATGCGGCTTCGAAACAAGAAGGATCCATATATATTTCATTAGCCCAATAAAGCACGCGGACTTCTACATTTAATCAACACCTCACCCCACCAGGATTTGAACCCACGATCTTATAATTGTGACCGGGGAACGCTACCGCTGGGCCACCAGGACAATAAAACCAGTCCTAGACTCTGCTATATTTCACACAAGCCTGTTCAACGAGCTTATGGCGCCGTGAACCTCTAATGGGGACCACCCGTGCTGCTTAGATGATAAGACCAACATTTTACCAAATGCTGCTTCGAAACAAGAAGGATCCATATATATTTCATTAGCCCAATAAAGCACGCGGACTTCTACATTTAATCAACACTTCACCCCACCAGGATTTGAACCCACGATCTTATAATTGTGACCGGGGAACGCTACCTCTGGGCCACCAGGACAATAAAAGCAGTCCTAGACTCTGCTATATTTCACACAAAGCCTGTTTAACGAGCTTATGGCGCCGTGGGACCACTATAGGGGACCACCCGTGCCGCTTAGGTGGAGAGAGCAACGTTTTACCAAATTTGGCTTGGGAATTCGAGGATCCATATATATTTCATTAACCCAATAAAGCACGCGGACTTCTACATATAATCGACACCTCACCCCACCAGGATTTGAACCCACGGTTTTATAATTGTGACCGGGAAACGGTACCTCTGGGCCACCAGGACAATAAAAGCAGTCCTACACTCTGCTATATTTCACACAAATCCTGTTCAACGAGCTTATGGCGCCGTGAACCTCTAATAGCGACCACCCGTGCTGCTTAGGTGATCAGAGCAACGTTTTACCAAATGCGGCTTCGAAAAACGAGGATCCAAATATATTTCATTAGCCCAATAAAGCACTCGGACTTCTACATATAATCAACACCTCACCCCACCAGGATTTGAACCACCGATCGTATAATTGTGACCGGGATATGCTACCTCTGGGCCACCAGGACAATAAAAGCAGTCCTAGACTCTTCTATATTTCACATAAAGCCTGTTGAACGAGCTTATGGCGCCGTGAACCTCTAATGGGGACCACCCGTGCCGCTTAGGTGTTCAGAGCAACGTTTTACCAAATGCGGCTTCGCAACACGAGGATCCATATATATTTCTTTAGCCCAATAAAGCACGCGGACTTCTACATATAATCAACACCTCACCCCACCAGGATTCAAACCCACGATCTTATAATTGTGACCGGGGTATGCTACCTCTGGGCCACCAGGACAATAAGCAAATCCTAGAATTTGCTATATTTCACAAGTTTGCTCAATCTATTTTATGGCGCTTTGGGACTACTCATAGGGGACCACCATGTCAGCCGGTGGAGAGAGCAACGTTTTACCAAATGCGGCTTCGAAACACGAGGATCCATATATATTTCATTAGCCCAATAAAGCACGCTGACTTCTACATATAATCAACACCTCACCCCACCAGGATTTGAACCCACGATCTTATAATTGTGACCTGGGAATGGTACCTCTGGGCCACCAGGACAATAAAAGCAGTCCTAGACTCTGCTATATTTCACATAAAGCCTGTTCAACGAGCTTATGGCCCCGTGAACCTATAATGGGGACCACCCGTGCCGCTTTTTAGGTTATCAGAGCAACGTTTTTACCAACCGCTTTCGAAACACGAGGATCCATATATTTCTATTAGCCTAATAAAGCACGCGATTCTACATATAATCAACACCTCACCCCACCAGGATTCAAACCCACGCATCTTACACCAGACCGATATACTTGGGCCACCAGGACAATAAAAGCAGTCCTAGACTCTACTATATTTCACACAAAGCCTGTTCAACGACCTTATGGCGCCATGAACCTCTAATGGGGACCACCCGTGCCGCTTAGGTTATCAGAGCAACGTTTTACCAAATCCGGCTTCGAAACACGAGGATCCATATATATTTCATTAGCCCAATATAGCAGGCGGACTTCTACATATAATCAACACCTCACCCCACCAGGATTTGAACCCACGATCTTAAAATTGTGACCGGGGGACGCTACCTCTGGGCCACCAGAACAATAAAAGCTTTCCTACACTCTGCTATATTTCACACAAAGCCTGTTCAACGAGATTATGGCGCAGTGAACCTCTAATAGGGACCACCTGTGCCGTGTAGGTGATCAGAGGAACGTTTTACCAAATCCGGCTTGGAAATACGAGGATTCATATATATTTCATAAGCCCAATGAAGCACGCGGACTTCTACATATAATCAACACCTCACCCCACCAGGATTTGAACCCACGATCTTATAAATGTGACCGGGGAACGCTACCTCTGGGCCACCAGTTCAATATAAGCAGTCCTAGACTCTGCTATATTTCACACAAAGCCTGTTCAACGAGCTTATGGCGCCGTGAACCTCAAATGAGGACCACCCTTGCCTCTTAGGTGATCAGAGCAACGTTTTACCAAATGCGGCTTCAAAACACGAGGATCCATATATATTTCATTAGCCCAATAAAGCACGCGGACTTCTACATATAATCAACACCTCACCCCACCAGGATTTGAACCCACGATCTTATAATTGTGAGCGGGGAATGCTACCTCTGGGCCACCAGAACAATAAAAGCAGTCCTACACTCTGCTATATTTCACACAAAGCCTGTTCAACTAGCTTATGGCGCCGTGAACCTCTAATGGGGACCACCCGTGCCGCTTAGGTGATCAGAGCAACGTTTTACCAACTGCGGCTTCGAAACATGAGGATCCATATATATTTCATTAGCCCAATAAAGCACGCGGACTTCTTCATATAATCAACACCTAACCCTACCAGGATTTGAACCCACGATCTTCTAATTGTGACGGGGGAACGCTACCTCTGGGCCACCAGGACAATAAAAGCAGTCCTAGACTCTGCTATATTTCACACAAAGCCTGTTCAACGAGATTATGGCGCCGTGAACCTCTAATGGGGACCACCCGTGCCGCTTAGGTGATCAGAGCAACGTTTTACCAAATGCGGCTTCGAAACACGAGGATCCATATATATTTCATTAGCCCAGTAAAGCACACGGACTTCTGCATATAATCAACACCTCACATCACCAGGATTTGAACCCCAAATCTTATAATTGTGACCGGGGGACGCTACCTCTGGGCCACCAGGACAATGAAAGCAGTCCTAGACTCTGTTATATTTCACACAAAGCCTGTTCAACGAGCTTATGGCGCCGTGAACCTCTAATGGGGACCACCCATGCCGCTTAGGTGATCAGACCAACGTTTTACCAAATGCGGCTTCGAAACAAGAAGGATACATATATATTTCATTAGCCCAATAAAGCACGAGGACTTCTACATATAATCAACACCTCACCCCACCAGGATTTGAACCCACGATCTTATAATTGTGACCGGGGAACGCTACCTCTGGGCCACAAGGACAATAAAAGCAGTCCTAGACTCTGGCATATATCACACAAAGCCTGTTCAACGAGCTTATGGCGCCGTGAACCTCTAATGGGGACCACCCATGCCGCTTAGGTGATCAGAGCAACGTTTTACCAAATGCGGCTTCGAAACACGAGGATCCATATATATTTCATTAGCCCAATAAAGCACGCGGACTTCTTTATAAAATCAACACCTCACCACATCAGGATTCGAACCCACGATCTTCTAATTGTGACCGGGGAACGCTACCTCTGGGCCACCAGGTCAATAAAAGCAGTCCTAGACTCTGCTATATTTCACACAAAGCCTGTTCAACGAGCTTATGGCGCCGTGGGACCACTATAGGGGACCACCCGTGCCGCTTAGGTGGAGAGAGCAACGTTTTACCAAATCTGGCTTGGAAACTCGAGGATCCATATATATTTCATTAGCCCAATAAAGCACGCGGACTTCTACATATAATCGACACCTCACCCCACCAGGATATGAACCCACGGTCTTATAATTGTGACCGGGGAACGGTACCTCTGGGCCACCAGGACAATAAAAGCAGTCCTACACTAAGCTATATTTCACACAAATCCTGTTCAACGAGCTTATGGCGCCGTGAACCTCTAATAGGGACCACCCGTGCTGCTTAGGTGATCAGAGCAACGTTTTACCAAATGCGGGTTCGAAAAACGAGGATCCAAATATATTTCATTAGCCCAATAAAGCACTCGGACTTCTACATATAATCAACACCTCACCCCACCAGGATTTGAACCACCGATCGTATAAATGTGACCGGGGAACGCTACCTCTGGGCCACCAGTTCAATAAAAGCAGTCCTAGACTCTGCTATATTTCACACAAAGCCTGTTTAACTAGCTTATGGCGCCGTGAACCTCTAATGGGGACCACCCGTGCCGCTTAGGTTATCAGAGCAACGTTTTACCAAATCCGGCTTCGAAACACGAGGATCCATATATATTTCATTAGCCCAATAAAGCACGCGGACTTCTACATATAATCAACACCTCACCCCACCAGGATTCAAACCCACGATCTTACAATTGTGACCGGGATATGCTACCTCTGGGCCACCAGGACAATAAAAGCAGTCCTAGACTCTACTATATTTCACACAAAGCCTGTTCAACGACCTTATGGCGCCATGAACCTCTACTGGAGACCACCTGTGCCCCTTAGGTGATCAGAGCAACGTTTTACCATATCCGGCTTGGAAACACGAGCATCCATATATATTTCATTAGCCCAATAAAGCACTCGGACTTCTACATATAATCAACACCTCACCCCACCAGGATTTGAACGCACGATCTTATAATTGTGTCCGGGGAATGCTACCTCTGGGCCACTAGGACAATAAAAGCAGTCGTAGACTCTGCTATATTTCACACAAAGCCTGTTCAACGAGCTTTTGGCGCCCTGAACCTCTAATGGGGACCACCCGTGCCGCTTAGGTGATCAGAGCAACGTTTTACCAAATGCGGCTTCGAAACACGAGGATCCATATATATTTCATTAGCCCAATAAAGCACGTGGACTTCTTCATATAATCAACACCTCACCCCACCAGGATTCTAACCCACGATCTTATAATTGTGACTGGGGAACGCTACCTCTGAGCCACCAGGACACTATAAGCAATCCTAGACTCTGTTATATTTCACACAAAGCCTGTTCAACGAGCTTATGGCGCCGTGGGACCACTATAGGGGACCACCCGTGCCGCTTAGGTGGAGAGAGCAACGTTTTACCAAATCTGGCTTGGAAACTCGAGGATCCATATATATTTCATAAGCCCAATAAAGCACGCGGACTTCTACATATAATAAACACCTCACCCCACCAGGATTTGAACCCACGATCTTATAATTGTGACCGGGAGATGCTACCTCTGGGCCACCAGGAAAATAAAAGCAGTCCTAGACTCTACTATATTTCACACAGAGCCTGTTCAATGACCTTATGGCGCTATGAACCTGTAATGGGGACCACCCGTGCCCCTTAGGTGATCAGAGCAATGTTTTACCATATCCGGCTTGGAAACACGAGCATCCATATATATTTCATTAGCCCATTAAAGCACTCGGACTTCTACATATAATCAACACCTCACCCCACCAGGATTTGAACCCACGATCTTATAATTGTGACCGGGGAATGCTACGTCTGGGCCACTAAGACATTAAAAGCAGTCCTAGACTCTGCTATATTTCACACAAAGCCTGTTCAACGAGCTTTTGGCGCCGTGAACCTCTAATGGGGACCACCCGTGCCGCTTAGGTGATCAGAGCAACGTTTTCCCATATGCGGCTTCGAAACACGAGGATCCATATATATTTCATTAGCCCAATAAAGCACGTGGACTTCTACATATAATCAACACCTCACCCCACCAGAATTTGAACCCACGATCTTAAAATTGTGACCGGGGGACGCTACCTCTGGGCCACCAGAACAATAAAAGCAGTCCAACACTCTGCTATATTTCACACAAAGCCTGTTCAATGAGATTATGGCGCCGTGAACCTCTAATGGGGACCACCCGTGCCGCTTAGGTGATCAGAGCAACGTTTTACCAAATGCGGCTTCGAAACACGAGGATCCATATATATTTCATTAGCCCAGTAAAGCAGGCGGACTTTTACATATAATCAACACCTCACCCCACCAGGATTTGAACCCCAAATCTTATAATTGTGGCCGGGGGACGCTACCTCTGGGCCACCAGGACAATAAAAGCAGTCCTAGACTCTGCTATATTTCACACAAAGCCTGTTCAACGAGCTTATGGCGCCGTGAACCTCTAATGGGGACCACCCGTGCCGCTTAGGTGATCAGAGCAACGTTTTACCAAATGCGGCTTCGAAACACGAGGATCCATATATATTTTATTAGCCCAATAAAGCACGCGGATTTCTACATATAATCAACACCTCACCCCACCAGGATTTGAACCCACGATCTTATAATTGTGACCGGGGAACGCTACCTCTGGGCCACCAGGACAATAAAAGCAGTCCTAGACTCTGCTATATTTCACACAAAGCCTGTTCAACGAGCTTATGGCGCCTTGGGACCACTATAGGGGACCACCCATGCCGCTTAGGTGATCACAGCAACGTTTTACCAAATGCGGCTTCGAAACACGAGGATCCAAATATAATTTATTAGCCCAATAAAGCACGCGGACTTCTTCATATAATCAACACCTCACCACACCAGGATTCCAACCCACGATCTTATAAATGTGACCGGGGAACGCTACCTCTGGCCACCAGTTCAATAAAACCTGTCCTAGACTCTGCTATATTTCACACAAAGCCTGTTCAACGAGCTTATGGCGCCGTGAACCTCTAATGGGGACCACCCGTGCCGCTTAGGTTATCAGAGCAACGTTTTACCAAATCCGGCTTCGAAACACGAGGATCCATATATATTTCATTAGCCCAATAAAGCACGCGGACTTCTACATATAATCGACACCTCACCCCACCAGGATTTGAACCCACGATCTTATAATTGTGACCGGGGAACGGTACCTCTGGGCCACCAGGACAATAAAAGCAGTTCTACACTCTGCTATATTTCACACAAACCCTGTTCAACGAGCTTATGGTGCCGTGAACCTCTAATAGGGACCACCCGTGCTGCTTAGGTGATCAGAGCAACGTTTTACCAAATGCGGCTTCGAAAAACGAGGATCCAAATATATTTCATTAGCCCAATAAAGCACTCGGACTTCTACATATAATCAACACCTCACCCCACCAGGATTTGAACCATCGATCATATAAATGTGACCGGGGAACGCTACCTCTGGGCCACCAGTTCAATAAAAGCAGTCCTAGACTCTGCTATATTTCACACAAAGCCTGTTCAACTAGCTTATGGCGCCGTGAACCTCTAATGGGGAATACCCGTGCCGCTTAGGTTATCAGAGCAACGTTTTACCAAATGCGGCTTCGAAACACGAGGATCCATATATATTTCATTAGCCCAATAAAGCACGCGGACTTCTACATATAATCAACACCTCACCCCAGCAGGATTTGAACCTACGATCTTATAATTGTGACCGGGGAATGCTACCTCTGGGCCACTAGGACAATAAAAGTTGTCCTAGACTCTGCTATATTTCACACAAATCCTGTTCAACGAGCTTATGGCGCTGTGAACCATTATATTAGACCACCCGTGCCGCTTAGGTGATCAGAGCAACGTTTTACCAAATGTGGCTTCGAAACACGAGGATCCATATATATTTCATTAGCCCAATAATGCACGCGGACTTCTTCATATAATCAACACCTCACCCCACTAGGATTCGAACCCACGATCTTCTAATTGTGACCGTGGAACGCTACCTCTGGGCCACCAGGACAATAAAAGCAGTCCTAGACTCTGCTATATTTCCCACAAAGCCTGTTCAACGAGCTTATGGCGCCGTGAACCTCTAATGGGTACCACCCGTGCCGCTTAGGTGATCAGAGCAACGTTTTACCAAATCCGGGTTCGAAACACGAGGATCCATATATATTTCATTAGCCCAATAAAGCACGCGGACTTCTACATATAATCTACACCTCAAGCCACCAGGATTTGAATCCACGATCTTATAAATGTGACCGGAGAACGCTAACTCTGGGCCACCAGTTCAATAAAAGTAGTCCTAGACTCTGCTATGTTTCACTCAAAGCCTGTTCAACTAGCTTTTTGCGCCATGAACCTCTAATGGGGACCACCCGTGCCGCTTGGGTGATCATAGCAACGTTTTACCAAATGCGGTTTCGAAACACGAGGATCCATATATATTTCATTAGCCCAATATAGCACGCAGACCTCTTCATATAATCAACACCTCACCCCACGAGGATTCGAACCCACGATCTTCTAATTGTGACCGTGGAACGCTACCTCTGGGCCACCAGGACAATAAAAGCAGTCCTAGACACTGCTATATTTCTCACAAAGCCTGTTCAACGAGCTTATGGCGCCGTGAACCTTTAATGGGTACCACTCGTGCCGCTTAGGTGATCAGAGCAACGTTTTACCAAACCAGTTCCATCCGCATATCATCGAAACCTTATTCCAAATGCACCGTCCTGCACTCACGTCTAAACCCCTACAAAATCACCAAAGGAATCAAACGTCTTACCACATTCCAGGATCCATATATATTTCATTAGCTCAATAAAGCACGCGGACTTCTACATATAATCAACACCTCACCCCACCAGGATTTGAACCCACGATCTTATAATTGTGACCGGGGAACGCTACCTCTGGGCCACTAGGACAATAAAAGCAGTCCTAGACTCTGCTATATTTCACACAAAGCCTGCTCAACGAGCTTATGGCGCCGTGGGACCACTATAGGGGACCACCCATGCCGCTTAGGTGGAGAGAGCAACGTTTTACCAAATGCGGCTTCGAAACACGAGGATCCATATATATTTCATTAGCCCAATAAAGCACGCGGACTTCTACATATAATCGACACCTCACCCCACCAGGATTTGAACCCACGATCTTATAATTGTGACCGGGGAACGGTACCTCTGGGTCACCAGGACAATAAAAGCAGTCCTACACTCTGCTATATTTCACACAAATCCTGTTCAACGAGCTTATGGCGCCGTGAACCTCTAATAGGGACCACCCGTGCTGCTTAGGTGATCAGAGCAACGTTTTACCAAATGCGGCTTCGAAAAACGAGGATCCAAATATATTTCATTAGCCCAATAAAGCACTCGGACTTCTACATATAATCAACACCTCACCCCACCAGGATTTGAACCATCGATCGTATAAATGTGACCGGGGAACGCTACCTCTGGGCCACCAGTTCAATAAAAGCAGTCCTAGACTCTGCTATATTTCACACAAAGCCTGTTCAACTAGCTTATGGCGCCGTGAACCTCTAATGGGGACCACCCGTGCCGCTTAGGTTATCAGAGCAACGTTTTACCAAATCCGGCTTCGAAACACGAGGATCCATCTATATTTCATTAGCCCAATAAAGCACGCGGACTTCTACATATAATCAACACCAGCAGGATTTGAACCTACGATCTTATAATTGTGACCGGGGAATGCTACCTCTGGGCCACTAGGACAATAAAAGCTGTCCTAGACTCTGCTATATTTCACACAAAGCCTGTTCAACGAGCTTATGGCGCTGTGAACCACTATATTAGACCACCCGTGCCGCTTAGGTGATCAGAGCAACGTTTTACCAAATGTGGCTTCGAAACACGAGGATCCATATATATTTCATTAGCCCAATAATGCACGTGGACTTCTTCATATAATCAACACCTCACCCCACCAGGATTCGAACCCACGATCTTCTAATTGTGACCGTGGAACGCTACCTCTGGGCCACCAGGACAATAAAAGCAGTCCTAGACTCTGCTATATTTCTCACAAAGCCTGATCATCGAGCTTATGGCGCCGTGAACCTTTAATGGGTACCACTCGTGCCGCTTAGGTGATCAGAGCAACGTTTTACCAAATCCGGGTTCGAAACACGAGGATCCATATATATTTCATTAGCCCAATAAAGCACGCGGACTTCTACATATAATCAACACCTCACCCCACCAGGATTTGAACCCACGATCTTATAAATGTGACCGGGGAACGATACCTCTGGGCCACCAGTTCAAAAAAAGCAGTCCTAGACTCTGCTATGTTTCACTCAAAGCCTGTTCAACTAGCTTTTGGCGTCGTGAACCTCTAATGGGGACCACCCGTGCCGCTTGGGTGATCATAGCAACGTTTTACCAAATGCGGCTTCGAAACACGAGGATCCATATATATTTCATTAGCCCAATATAGTACGCAGACCTCTTCATATAATCAACACCTCACCCCACGAGGATTCGAACCCACGATCTTCTAATTTTGACCGGGGAACGCTACCTCTGGGCCACCAGGACAATAAAAGCAGTCCTAGACTCTGCTATATTTCACACAAAGCCTGTTTAACGAGCTTATGGCGCCGTGAACCTCTAATGGGGACCACCCGTGCCGCTTGGGTGATCAGAACAACGTTTTACCAAATGCGGCTTCGAAACACGGGGATCCATATATATTTCATTAGCCCAATAAAGCACGCGAACTTCTTTATATAATCAACACCTCACCCCACCAGGATTCAAACCCACGATCTTATAATTGTGACTGGGGAACGCTACCTCTGAGCCACCAGGACACTACAAGCAATCTTAGACTCTGTTATATTTCACACAAAGCCTGTTCAACGAGCTTATGGCGCCGTGGGACCACTATAGGGGACCACCCGTGCCGCTTAGGTGGAGGGAGCAACGTTTTACCAAATGCGGCTTCGAAACACGAGGATTCAAATATATTTCATTAGCCCAATAAAGCACTAGGATTTCTACATATAATCAACACCTCACCCCACCAGGATTCAAACCCACGCTCTTATAATTGTGACCGGGATATGCTACCTCTGGGCCACCAGGACAATAAAAGCAGTCATAGACTCTACTATATTTCACACAAAGCCTGTTCAACGACCTTATGGCGCCATGAAACTCTAATGGGGACCACCCGTGCCCCTTAGGTGATCAGAGCAACGTTTTACCATATCCGGCTTGGAAACACGAGCATCCATATATATTTCATTACCCCAATAAAGCACTCGGACTTCTACATTTAATCAACACCTCACCCCACCAGGATTTGAACCCACGATCTTATAATTGTGACCGGGGAATGCTACCTCTGGGCCACCAGGACAATAAAAGCATTCCTAGACTCTGCTATATTTCACACAAAGCCAGTTCAACGAGATTATGGCGCCGTGAACCTCTAATGGGGACCACCCGTGCCGCTTAGGTGATCAGAGCAACGTTTTACCAAATGCGGCTTCGAAACACGAGGATCCATATATATTTCATTAGCCCAGTAAAGCACGCGGACTTCTACATATAATCAACACCTCACCCCACCAGGATTTGAACCCCAAATCTTATAATTGTGACCGGGGGACGCTACCTCTGGGCCACCAGGACAATAAAAGCAGTCCTAGACTCTGCTATATTTCACACAAAGCCTGTACAACGAGATTATGGCGCCGTGAGCTTCTAATGGGGACCACCCGTGCCGCTTAGGTGATCAGACCAACGTTTTACCAAATGCGGCTTCGAAACAAGAAGGATCCATATATATTTCATTAGCCCAATAAAGCACGCAGACTTCTACATATAATCAACACCTCACCCCACGAGGATTCGAACCCACGATCTTCTAATTGTGACCGGGGAACGCTACCTCTGGGCCACCAGGACAATAAAAGCAGTCCTACACTCTGCTATATTTCACACAAATCCTGTTCAACGAGCTTATGGCGCCGTGAACCTCTAATGGGGACCACCCATGCCGCTTAGGTGATCAGAGCAACGTTTTACCAAATGCGGCTTCAAAACACGAGGATCCATATATATTTTATTAGCCCAATAAAGCACGCGGACTTCTACATATAATCAACACCTCACCCCACAGGACTAACCCACGATCTTCTAATTGTGACCGGGAACGCCACCTCTGGGCCACCAGGACAATAAAAAGCAGTCCTACACTCTGCTATATTTCACACAAATCCTGTTCAACGAGCTTATGGCGCCGTGAACCTCTAATGGGGACCACCCATGCCGCTTAGGTGATCAGAGCAACGTTTTACCAAATGCGGCTTCGAAACACGAGGATCCATATATATTTTATTAGCCCAATAAAGCACGCGGACTTCTTCATATAATCAACACCTCACCCCACCAGGATTCGAACCCACGATCTTCTAATTGTGACCGGGGGACGCTACCTCTGGGCCACCAGGACAATAAAAGCAGTCCTAGACTCTGCTATATTTCACACAAAGCCTGTTCAACGAGCTTATGGCGCCGTGAACCTCTAATGGGGACCACCCGTGCCGCTAAGGTGATCAGAGCAACATTTAAAAAAAATGCGGCTTCGAAACACGAGGATCCATATATATTTCATTAGCCCAATAAAGCACGCAGACTTCTTCATATAATCAACACCTCACCCCACCAGGATTTGAACCCACGATCTTATAATTGTGACCGGGGAATGCTACTTCTGGGCCACCAGGACAATAAATGCAGTCCTAGACTCTGCTATTTTTCACACAAAGCCTGTTCTACGAGTTTATGGCGCCGTGAACCTCTAATGGGGACCACACGTGCCGCTTAGGTGATCAGACCAATGAATCGGCTGCTTGTCCAATTAACCAGTCCGTTCACACATATTTATATTTGGGTTTTAAGTAACGAGACCCAAACGGTAGTTCCTTTGTTTTATTATAAAAGGTTGTATATATAATTCCTGAGTGTATATCAACCGTAAGTCTCACTGTCTAGGAGTGAATGAGAAAGGGACAGCGTTTATGTATGATAAACGTTAGGTCACGTCTTTACGATATGAGTTGAGGTGAGCTACTGAAGCTTAGGGGCATCGCAGTGCGTGCTTACAGAAATGCTGAGCTATGGGTCTCGCCCTCTTGGGTGAGTTGCCCGCTCACGTGTCCATCTCATGTCTTACTCATCGACAGTGGAATGTTACAGGGTGGTGAATCTGAATGAAATATCAGATGTATTGACCCATTTATATAATACGTTCTGTTGATGAGACAGGGGCCTATTACACGAACGTTTTACCAAATGCGGCTTCGAAACAAGAAGGATCCATATATATTTCATTAGCCCAATAAAGCACGCGCACTTCTTCATATAATCAACACCTCACCCCACCAGGATTCGAAACCACGATCTTCTAATTGTGACCGGGGAACGCTTCCTCTGGGCCACCAGGACACTAAAAGCATTTCTAGACTCTGCTATATTTCACACAAAGCCTGTTCAACGAGCTTATGACTCCGTGAACCTCTAATGGGGACCACACGTGCCGCTTAGGTGATCAGAGCAACGTTTTACCAAATCCAGCTTCGAAACCCGAGGATCCATATATATTTCATTAGCCCAATAAAGCAAGCGGACTTCTACATATAATCAACACCTCACCTCACCAGGATTTGAACCCACGATCTTATAATTGTGACCGGGGAACGCTACCTCTGGGCCACCAGGACAATAAAAGCAGTCCTAGACTCTGCTATATTTCTCACAAAGCCTGTTCAACGAGCTTATGGCGCCATGAACCTCTAATGGGGACCACCCGTGCCGCTTAGGTGATCAGAGCAACGTTTTACCAAATCCGGCTTCGAAACACTAGGATCCATATATATTTCATTAGCCCAATAAAGCACGCGGACTTCTACATATAATCAACAGCTCACCCCACAAGGATTTGAACCCACGATCTTATAATTGTGACCAGGAAACGCTACCTCTGGGCCACCAGGACAATAAAAGCAGGCCAAGACTCTGCTATATTTCACACAGAGCCTGTTCAACGAGCTTATGGCGCCGTGAACCTCTAATGAGGACCACCCGTGCCGCTTAGGTGATCACAGCAACGTTTTACCAAATCCGGCTTGGAAATACGAGGATCCATATATATTTCATTAGCCCAATAAAGCACACGAACTTCTACATATAATCAACACCTCACCCCACCAGGATATGAACCCACGATCTTATAAATGTGACCGGGGAACGCTACCTCTGGCCACCAGTTCAATAAAACCTGTCCTAGACTCTGCTATATTTCACACAAAGCCTGTTCAACGAGCTTATGGCGCCGTGAACCTCTAATGGGGACCACCCGTGCTGCTTAGGTGATCAGAGCAACGTTTTACCAAATGCGGCTTCGAAACACGAGGATCCAAATATATTTTATTAGCCCAATAAAGCACTCGGACTTCTACATATAATCAACACCTCACCCCACCAGGATTCAAACCCACGATCTTATAATTGTGACCGGGGAACGCTACCTCTGGGCCACCAGGACAATAAAAGCAGTCCTAGACTCTGCTATATTTCTCACAAAGCCTGTTCAACGAGCTTATGGCGCCGTGAACCTCTAATGGGGACCACCCGTGCCGCTTAGGTGATCAGAGCAACGTTTTACCAAATGCGGCTTTGAAACACGAGGATCCATATATATTTTATTAGCCCAATAAAGCACGCGGATTTCTACATATAATCAACACCTCACCCCACCAGGATTTGAACCCACGATCTTATAATTGTGACCGGGGAATGCTACCTCTGGGCCACCAGGACAATAAAAGCAGTCCTAGACTCTGCTATATTTCTCACAAAGCCTGTTCAACGAGCTTATGGCGCCATGAACCTCTAATGGGGACCACCCGTAACGCTTAGGTGATCAGAGCAACGTTTTACCAAATCCGGCTTCGAAACACGAGGATCCATATATATTTCATTAGCCCAATAAAGCACGCGGATTTCTACATATAATCAACACCTCACCCCACCAGGATTTGAACCCACGATCTTATAATTGTGACCGGGGAACGCTACCTCTGGGCCACCAGGACAATAAAAGCAGTCCTAGACTCTGCTATATTTCACACAAAGCCTGTTCAACGACCTTATGGCGCCATGAACCTCTAATGGGGACCACCCGTGCCGCTTAGGTGATCAGAGCAACGTTATACCAAATCCGGCTTCGAAACACGAGGATCCATATACATTTCATTAGCCCAATAAAGTACGCGCATTTCTACATATAATCAACACCTCACCCCACCAGGATTTGAAACCACGATCTTATAATTGTGACCGGGGAACGCTACCTCTGGGCCACCAGGACAATAAAAGCAGTCCTAGACTCTGCTATATTTCTCACAAAGCCTGTTCAACGAGTTTATGGCGCCGTGAACCTCTAATGGGGACCACCCGTGCCGCTTAGGTGATCAGAGCAACGTTTTACCAAATCCGGCTTCGAAACACGAGCATCCATATATATTTCATTAGCCCAATAAAGCACGCGGACTTCTACATATAATCAACACCTCACCCCACCAGGATTTGAACCCACGATCTTATAATTGTGACCGGGAAACGCTACCTCTGGGCCACCAGGACAATAAAAGCAGTCCTAGACTCTGCTATATTTCACACAAAGCCTGTTCAACGAGCTTATGGCGCCGTGAACCTCTAATGAGGACCACTCGTGCCACTGAGGTGATCAGAGCAACGCTTTACCAAATCCGGCTTGGAAATACGAGAATCCATATATATTTAATTAGCCCAATAAAGCACAAGGACTTCTACATATAATCAACACCTCACCCCACCAGGATTTGAACCCACGATCTTATAAATGTGACCGGGGAACGCTACCTCTGGGCCACCAGTTCAATAAAAGCAGTCCTAGACTCTGCTATATTTCACACAAAGCCTGTTCATCGAGCTTATGGCGCCGTGAACCTCTAATGGGGACCACCCGTGCTGCTTAGGTGATCAGAGCAACGTTTTACCAAATGCGGCTTCGAAACACGAGGATCCAAATATATTTTATAGCCCAATAAAGCACTCGGACTTCTACATATAATCAACACCTCACCCCACCAGGATTCAAACCCACGATCTTATAATTGTGACCGGGATATGCTACCTCTGGGCCATCAGGACAATAAAAGCAGTCCTAGACTCTACTATATTTCACACAAAGCCTGTTTAACGACCTTATGGCGCCATGAACTTCGAATGGGGACCACCCGTGCCGCTTAGGTGATCAGAGCAACGTTTTACCATATCCGGCTTCGAAACACGAGGATCCATATATATTTCATTAGCCTAATAAAGCACGCGGACTTCTCCATATAAACACCTCACCCCACCATGATTTGAACCCACGATCTTATAATTGTGGCCGGGGAATGCTACCTCTGGGCCACGAGGACACTAAAAGCAGTCGTAGACTCTGCTATATTTCACACAAAGACTGTTCAACGAGCTTTTGGCGCCGTGAACCTCTAATGGGGACCACCCGTGCCGCTTAGGTGATCAGAGCAACGTTTTACCAAATGCGGCTTCGAAACACGCGGATCCATATATATTTCATTAGCCCAATAAAGCACGCGGACTTCTACATATAATCAACACCTACCCCACCAGGTTTGAACCCACGATCTTATAATTGTGACCGGGGGACGCTACCTCTGGGCCACCAGACAATAAAAGCAGTACTAGACTCTCTATATTTCACACAAAGCCTGTTCAACGAGGCTTATGGCGCTGCGGAACTCCTAATGGGACCAATTGCGTCAAGGTGATCAGACCAATATTTTACCAAATGCGGCTTCGAAACCCGAGGATCCATATATATTTCTATTAGACCAATAAAGCACGCTGACTTCTACATATAATCAACATCTCACCCCACCAGGATTCGAACCCACGATCTTATAATTGTGACCGAGGAATGCTACCTATGGGCCACGAGGACACTATAAGCAGTCCTAGACTCTGTTATATTTCACACAAAGCCTGTTCAGTGAGCTTATGGCACCGTGAACCACTAATGGGGACCACCCGTGCCGCTTAGGTGATAAGAGCAACGTTTTACCAAATCCGGCTTTGAAACACGAGGATCCATATATATTTCATTAGGCCAATAAAGCACGCCAGATTTCTACATATAATCAACACCTCACCCCACCAGGATTTGAAACCACGATCTTATAATTGTGACCGGGGAACGCTACCTCTGGGCCACCAGGACAATAAAAGCAGTCCTAGACTCTGCTATATTTCTCACAAAGCCTGTTCAACGAGTTTATGGCGCCGTGAACCTCTAATGGGGACCACCCGTGCCGCTTAGGTGATCAGAGCAACGTTTTACCAAATCCGGCTTCGAAACACGAGCATCCATATATATATTTCATTAGCCCAATAAAGCATGCGGACTTCTACATATAATCAACACCTCACCCCACCAAGATTTGAACCCACGATCTTATAATTGTGACCGGGAAACGCTACCTCTGGGCCACCAGGACAATAAAAGCAGTCCTAGACTCTGCTATATTTCACACAAAGCCTGTTCAATGAGCTTATGGCGCCGTGAACCTCTAATGAGGACCACCCGTGCCACTTAGGTGATCAGAGCAACGTTTTACCAAATCCGGCTTGGAAATACAAGAATCCAAATATATTTCATTAGCCCAATAAAGCACAAGGACTTCTACATATAATCAACACCTCACCCCACCAGGATTTGAACCCACGATCTTATAAATGTGACCGGGGAACGCTACCTCTGGGCCACCAGTTCAATAAAAGCAGTCCTAGACTCTGCTATATTTCACACAAAGCCTGTTCATCGGGCTTATGGCGCCGTGAACCTCTAATGGGGACCACCCGTGCTGCTTAGGTGATCAGAGCAACGTTTTACCAAATGCGGCTTCGAAACACGAGGATCCAAATATATTTTATAGCCCAATAAAGCACTCCGACTTCTACATATAATCAACACCTCACCCCACCAGGATTGAAACCCACGATCTTATAATTGTGACCGGGATATGCTACCTCTGGGCCATCAGGACAATAAAAGCAGTCCTAGACTCTACTATATTTCACACAAAGCCTGTTTAACGACCTTATGGCGCCATGAACTTCTAATGGGGACCACCCGTGCCGCTTAGGTGATCAGAGCAACGTTTTACCATATCCGGCTTCGAAACACGAGGATCCATATATATTTCATTAACCTAATAAAGCACGCGGACTTCTCCATATAAACACCTCACCCCACCATGATTTGAACCCACGATCTTATAATTGTGGCCGGGGAATGCTACCTCTGGGCCACGAGGACACTAAAAGCAGTCGTAGACTCTGCTATATTTCACACAAAGACTGTTCAACGAGCTTTTGGCGCCCTGAACCTCTAATGGGGACCACCCGTGCCGCTTAGGTGATCAGAGCAACGTTTTACCAAATGCGGCTTCGAAACCCGCGGATCCATATATATTTCATTAGACCATTAAAGCACGCGGACTTCTACATATAATCAACACCTCACCCCACCAGGATTTGAACCCACAATCTTATAATTGTGACCGGGGACGCCTTTCACTTGGGCCACCAGGAAACTAAAAGCATTCCTAGACTCTGCTATATTTCACACAAAGCCTGTTCAACGAGCTTATGGCGCCGTGAACCTCTAATGGGGACCACCCGTGCCGCTTAGTTGATCAGACCAACATTTTACCAAATGCGGCTTCGAAACAAGAAGGATCCATATATATTTCATTAGCCCAATAAAGCACGTGGACTTCTACATTTAATCAACACATCACCCCACCAGGGTTTGAACCCACGATCTTATAATTGTGACCGGGGAACGCTACCTCTGGGCCACCAGGACAATAAAAGCAGTCCTAGACTCTGCTATATTTCACACAAAGCCTGTTCAATGAGCTTATGGCGCCGTGAACCTCTAATTGGGACCACCCATGCCGCTTAGGTGATCAGAGTAACGTTTTACCAAATGCGGCTTCGAAACACGAGGATCCCTATATATTTCATTAGCCCAATAAAGCACGCGGACTTCTTCATATAATCAACACCTCACCCCACCAGATTCGAACTCACGATCTTCTAATTGTGACCGGGGAACGCTACCTCTGGGCCACCAGGACACTAAAAGCAGTCCTAGACTCTGCTATATTTCACACAAAGCCTGCTCAACGAGCTTTTACGCCGTGAACCCTATCGGGGGACCACGCTTTTAGGTGATCAGAGCAACGCTTACCAAAATGCGGCTTCGAAACCCGAGGATCCATATATTTTTGATTAGCCCAATAAAGCACGCGGACTTCTACATATAATCAACATCTCACCTCACCAGGATTTGAACCCACGATCTTATAATTGTGACCGGGGAATGCTACCTCTGGGCCACCAGGACAATAAAAGCAGTCCTAGACTCTGCTATATTTCACACAAAGCCTGTTCAACGAGCTTGTGGCGCCCAGAACCTCTAATGGGGACCACCCGTGCCGCTTAGGTGATCAGAACAACGTTTTACCAAATGCGGCTTCGAAACACGAGGATCCATATATATTTCATTAGCCCAATAAAGCACGCGGACTTCTACATATAATCAACACCTCACCCCACCAGGATTTGAAACCACGATCTTCTAACTGTGACGGGCGAATGCTACCTCTGGGCCACCAGGACAATAAAAGCAGTCCTAGATTCTGCTATATTTCACACAAAGCCTGTTCAACGAGATTATGGCGCCGTGAACCTCTAATGGGGACCACCAGTGCCGCTTAGGTGATCAGAGCAACGTTTTACCAAATGCGGCTTCCAATCACGAGGATCCATATATATTTCATTAGCCCAATAAAGCACGCGTACTTCTACATATAATCAACACCTCACCCCACCAGAATTTGAACCCACAATCTTATAATTGTGACCGGGGGACGCTACCTCTGGGCCACCAGGACAATAAAAGCAGTCCTGACTCTGCCATATTTCACACAAAGCCTGTTCAACGAGCTTATGGCGCCGTGAACCTCTAATGGGGACCACGTTACGCTTAGGTGATCAGAGCAACGCTTTTACCAAATGCGCTTCAAAAACACGAGGATCCATATATATTTCATTAGCCCAATAAAGCACGGACTTTCATATAATCAACACCTCACCCCACCAGGATTCGAACCCACGATCTTCTAATTGTGACCGGGGAACGCTACCTTTGGCCCACCAGGACACTAAAAGCATTCCTAGACTCTGCTAAATTTCACACAAAGCCTGTTCAACGAGCTTATGGCGCCGTGAACCTCTAATGGGGACCCCCCGTGCCGCTTAGGTGATCAGAGCAACGTTTTACCAAATGTGGCTTCGAAACAAGAGGATCCATATATATTTCATTAGACCATTAAAGCACGCGGACTTCTACATACAATCAACACCTCACCCCACTAGGATTTGAACCCACGATCTTATAATTGTGACCGGGGAACGCTATCGCTGGGCCACCAGGACAATAAAAGCAGTCCTAGACTCTGCTATATTTCTCACAAAGCCTGTTCAACGAGCTTATGGCGCCGTGAACCTCTAATGGGGACCACCCGTGCCGCTTAGGTGATCAGAGCAACGTTTTACCAAATCCGGCTTCGAAACACGAGGATCCATATATATTTCATTAGCCCAATAAAGCACGCGGACTTCTGCATATAATCAACACCTCACCCCACCAGGATTTGAACCCACGATCTTATAATTGTGACCGGGAAACGCTACCTCTGGGCCACAAGGACAATAAAAGCAGTCCTAGACTCTGCTATATTTCACACAAAGCCTGTTCAACGAGCTTATGGCGCCGTGAACCTCTAATGAGGACCACCCGTGCCGCTTAGGTGATCAGAGCAACGTTTTACCAAATCCGGCTTGGAAATACGAGGATCCATAAATATTTCATTAGCCCAATAAAGCACAAGGACTTCTACATATAATCAACACCTCACCACACCAGGATTTGAACCCACGATCTAATAAATGTGACTGGGGAACGCTACCTCTGGGCCACCAGTTCAATAAAAGCAGTCCTAGACTCTGCTATATTTCACACAAAGCCTGTTCAACGAGCTTATGGCGCCGTGAACCTCTGATGGGGACCACCCGTGCTGCTTAGGTGATCAGAGCAACGTTTTACCAAATGCGGCTTCGAAACACGAGGATCCAAATATATTTTATAGCCCAATAAAGCACTCGGACTTCGACATATAATCAACACCTCACCCCACCAGGATTCAAACCCAGGATCTTAGAATTGTGACCGGGATATGCTACCTCTGGGCCATCAGGACAATAAAAGCAGTCCTAGACTCTACTATATTTCACACAAAGCCTGTTTAACGACCTTATGGCGCTATGAACCTCTAATGGGGACCACCCGTGCCGCTTAGGTGATCAGAGCAACGTTTTACCATATCCGGCTTCGAAACACGAGGATCCATATATATTTCATTAGCCTAATAAAGCACGCGGACTTCTACATATAAACACCTCACCCCACCATGATTTGAACCCACGATCTTATAATTGTGGCCGGGGAATGCTACCTCTGGGCCACCAGGACACTAAATGCAGTCGTAGACTCTGCTATATTTCACACAAAGACTGTTCAACGAGCTTTTGGTGCCGTGAACCTCTAATGGGGACCACCCGTGCCGCTTAGGTGATCAAAGCAACGTTTTACCAAATGCGGCTTCGAAACACGTGGATCCATATATATTTCAATCGCCCAATAAAGCACGCGGACTTCTACATATAATCAACACCTCACCCCACCAGGATTTGAACCCACGATCTTATAATTGTGACCGGGGGACGCTACCTCTGAGCCACCAGGACAATAAAAGCAGTCCTAGACTCTGCTATATTTCACACAAAGCCTGTTCAACGAGTTTATGGCGCCATGAACCTCTAATGGGGACCACCCGTGCCGCTTAGGTGATCAGAGCAACGTTTTACCAAATGCGACTTCGAAACACGAGGATCCATATATATTTCATTAGCCCAATAAAGCACGCGGACTTCTTCATATAATCAACACCTCACCTCACCAGGATTCGAACCCACGATCTTCTAATTGTGACCGGGGAACGCTACCTCTGGGCCACGAGGACACTAAAGGCATTCCTAGACTCTGCTATATTTCTCACAAAGCCTGTTCAACGAGCTTATGGCGCCGTGAACCTCTAATGGGGACCACCCGTGCCGCTTAGGTGATCAGAGCAACGTTTTACCAAATCCGGCTTCGAAACACGAGATCCATATAGAGATTTATTAGCCCAATAAAGCACGCGGACTTCTAAGACATAATCAACACCACTCCCCACCAGGATTTGAACCCACGATCTTATAATTGTGACCGGGAAATGCCACTTGGGCCACCAGGACAATAAAAAGCAGTCCTAGACTCTGCTATATTTCACACAAAGCCTGTTCAACGAGCTTTTATGGCGCCGTGAACCTCTAATGAGGACCACCCGTGCCGCTTAGGTGATCACAGCAACGTTTTACCAAATCCGGCTTGGAAATACGAGGATCCATATATATTTCATTAGCCCAATAAAGCACAAGGACTTCTACATATAATCAACACCTCACCCCAACAGGATTTGAACCCACGATCTTATAAATGTGACTGGGGAACGCTACCTCTGGGCCACCAGTTCAATAAAAGCAGTCCTAGACTCTGCTATATTTCACACAAAGCCTGTTCAACGAGCTTATGGCGCCGTGAACCTCTGATGGGGACCACCCGTGCTGCTTAGGTGATCAGAGCAACGTTTTACCAAATGCGGCTTCGAAACACGAGGATCCAAATATATTTTATAGCCCAATAAAGCACTCGGACTTCGACATATAATCAACACCTCACCCCACCAGGATTCAAACCCAGGATCTTATAATTGTGACCGGGATATGCTACCTCTGGGCCATCAGGACAATAAAAGCAGTCCTAGACTCTACTATATTTCACACAAAGCCTGTGTAACGACCTTATGGCGCCATGAACCTATAATGGGGACCACCCGTGCCGCTTAGGTGATCAGAGCAACGTTTTACCATATCCGGCTTCGAAACACGAGGATCCATATATATTTCATTAGCCTAATAAAGCACGCGGACTTCTACATATAAACACCTCACCCCACCATGATTTGAACCCACGATCTTATAATTGTGGCCGGGGAATGCTACCTCTGGGCCACCAGGACACTAAATGCAGTCGTAGACGCTGCTATATTTCACACAAAGACTGTTCAACGAGCTTTTGGTGCCGTGAACCTCTAATGGGGACCACCCGTGCCGCTTAGGTGATCAAAGCAACGTTTTACCAAATGCGGCTTCGAAACACGCGGATCCATATATATTTCAATCGCCCAATAAAGCACGCGCGCGGGACTTCTACATATAATCAACACTCACCCCACCAGGATTTGAACCCACGATCTTCTAAATGTGACGGGCGAATGCTACCTCTGGGCCACCAGGACAATAAAAGCAGTCCTAGATTCTGCTATATTTCACACAAAGCCTGTTCAACGAGATTATGGCGCCATGAACCTCTAATGGGGACCACCCTTGCCGCTTAGGTGATCAGAGCAACGTTTTACCAAATGCGACTTCGAAACACGAGGATCCATATATATTTCATTAGCCCAATAAAGCACGCGGACTTCTTCATATAATCAACACCTCACCTCACCAGGATTCGAACCCACGATCTTCTAATTGTGACCGGGGAACGCTACCTCTGGGCCACCAGGACACTAAAGGCATTCCTAGACTCTGCTATATTTCACACAAAGCCTGTTCAATGAGCATATGGCGCCGTGAACCTCTAATGGGGACCACCCGTGCCGCTTAGGTGATCAGAGTAACGTTTTACCAAATCCGGCTTCGAAACACGAGGATTCATATATATTTCCTTAGCCCAATAAAGCACGCGGACTTCTACATATAATCAACACCTCACCCCACCAGGATTTGAAACCACGATCTTCTAATTGTGACGGGGGAACGCTACCTCTGGGCCA
>NW_024727917.1:0-27350 GCF_018991925.1 Homarus americanus | reverse complement strand
GGGTACTGTGGAGTGTCAGAGGTGTGCCTGGGGTGTCAGAGGGTGAACCTGGGGTATCGGAGGTGTGCCCTGGGGTGTCAGGTGTGCCTGGGGTGTCAGAGGTGTGCCTGGGAGTGTCAGAGGTGTATCTGGGGTGTCAGAGTGTCTGGGAGTGTTGGACGTGTGCCTGGGAGTGTCAGAGGTGTGCCTGGGGTGTCAGAGGTGTGCCTGGGAGTGTCAGAGGTGTGTCTGGGAGTTCAGAGAGGTGTGTCTGGGAGTGTTGGACGTGTGCCTGGGAGTGTCAGAGGTGTGCAGGGACTGTCAGTGGAGTAAATGGGGTGTCAGAGGTGTGCATAGGTGTCAGGTGTGGTGGGAGTGTCAGGTGTGCCTGGGGTGTCAGGTGTGCCTGGTGTGAGTGTGCCTGGGGAGTGTCGAGGTGTGCACCGGAGTCGGAGTGTGCCTGGCAGTGTCAGAGATGTGCCTGGGGAGTGTCAGCGGTGTGCCTGGGAGTGTGGGGTGTGGGGGGTGACAGGAGGTACCTGGGAGTGTCAGAGGTGTGGTGGGAGTGTCAGAGGTGTGCCTGGGAGTGTCAGGTGTGCCTGGGGAGTGTCAGAGGTGTGCCTGGGGTGTCAGGTGTGCCTGGGGGTGTCAGGGTGTGGCAGGGTGTCAGGCATGTGCCAGTGTCAGAGTGTGCAGGTGTCAGAGGTGTGCCTGGGTGTCAGATGTGTGCCTGGGGTGTCAGGAGGTGCACAGGTGTGAGAGTGTGCCTGGGGTGTCAGGTCAGGTGTGCCTGGCAGTGTCAGAGATGTGCCTGGGAGTATCAGCGATGTACCAAGTGTAGAGGGTATATCAGGGAGTGACAGAGTACCTGTGAGTGTCAGAGGTGTGCTGGGAGTGTCAGAGGTGAACCTGGGGAGTATCGGAGGTGTGCCTGGGGAGTGTCAGAGGTGTGCCTGGGAGTGTCAGAGGTGTGCCTGGGGAGTGTCAGAGGTGTGTATCTGGGAGTGTCGAGGTGTATCTGGGTGTTGGACGTGTGCCAGTGTCAGAGGTGTGCCTGGGGTGTCAGAGGTGTGCCTGGGAGTGTCAGAGGTGTATCTGGAGTGTCAGAGGTGTCATCTGGGAGTGTTGGACGTGTGCCTGGGAGTGTCAGAGGTGTGCCAGGGAATGTCAGTGGAGTACCTGGGAGTGTCAGAGGTGTGCCTGGGGTGTCAGAGGTATGGTGGGAGTGTCAGAGGGTGTGCCTGGGGTGTCGGAGGTGTGCCTGGGAGTGTGAGAGTGTGCCTGGGGTGTCAGGTGTGCCTGGGGGTCAGGAGGTGTGCCTGGCAGTGTGAGATGTGCCTGGGGGTGTAAGCAGTGTGCCTGGGGGTGGTGGGGTGTATGGGGGTGACAGAGGTGCCTGGGGTCAGGAGTGTGATTGGTGTCAGAGGTGTGCAAGTGTCAGAGGTGTGCCTGGGGTTCAGAGGTGTGCAGGTCAGGTGTCAGAGTCGAGGTGTGCTTGGGGTGTCAGGGGTGTGCCTGTAGGTGTCAGAGGTGTGCAGGTGTCAGGTGTGCCTGGTGTCAGTGTCGGTGTCGGAGGTGTGCCTGGAGTGTGAGAGTGCCTGGGAGTGTCAGGAGGTGTGCCTGGAGTCAGTGTACCTGGCAGTGTCAGAGATGTACCTGGGGTATCAGCGATGTGCCTGGGGTGTTGAGTGTTCAGGGAGTGTGAGCCTAGGAGTGTCAGAGGTGTGCCTGGGGAGTGTCAGAGGTGTACCTGGTGTCAGGAGGTGTGCCTGGGGTGTCAGAGGTGTGCCTGGGGTGTCAGGGAGGTGTGCCTGGTGTCAGAGGTGTGTCACGGGTGTCAGGTGTGTCTCTGGGGTGTTGGAGGTGTGCCTGGGGTGTCAGGAGGTGTGCCTCCGAGTGTGTCAGAGGTGTGCCTGGGAGTGTCAGAGGTGTGCCTGGGGAGTGTCAGAGGTGTACCTGGGAGTGTTGGGGTGTGCCTGGGGGTGTCAGAGGTGTGCAGGGATGTCAGTGGTGTGAATGGGTGTCAGAGGTGTGCCTGAGGGGTGTCAGAGGTGTGTTGGGGTGTCTGAGAGGTGTGCCTGGGAGTGTCAGAGGTGTGCCGGGGTGTGAGGTGTGCCTGGGGAGTCAGGAGGTGTGCCAGGGTCAGGTGTGCCTGGGAGTGTGCAGAGGTGTGCCTGGAGTGTCAGGGTGTGCCGAGTGCAGAGGTGTGTGGGGGTGAGCAGGAGGTGCACAAGTGTCAGGTGTGATTGGGGTCAGGAGGTGTGCATAGGTGTCAGGTGTGCCTGGAGTGTCAGAGGTGTGCCTGGGTGTCAGGAGGTGTGCCTGGGGAGTGTGAGGAGTGTGCCTGGGGAGTGTCAGAGGTGTGCCTCAGGGTCGGAGGTGTGCCTGGCGGTGTCAGAGGTGTGCCTGGGAGTGTCAGCAGTGTGCCTGGGGAGTGTTGGGGTGTGTCAGGGGAGTGTCAGGGGAGTGCCTGGGGTGTCAGAGGGTGTGCCTGGAATGTCAGGAGTCAGACTGGGAGTGTCAGATGTGTACCTGGGGAGTGTCAGGTGTACCTGGGGAGTGTCAGAGGTTTACCTGGGAGTGTCAGAGGTGTGCCTGGGGTGTCAGAGGTGTGCTTGGGAGTGTCAGGTTGTGCCTGGGAGTGTGAGAGTGTGCCTGGGGAATGGGGTGTGCCTGGGGTGTCTGGGGTGTGCCTGGGGTGTCAGGGTGTGCCTGGGGAGTATCGGAGGTGTGCCTGGGGTGTTAGAGGCGTACCTGGGAGTGTCAGGGTGTGCCTGGGGTGTCAGAGGTGTGCCTGGAAGTATCGGTGTGCCTGGGAGTGTCAGGTGTGCCTGGGGAGTGTCAGAGGTGTGCCTGGGAGTGGCAGAGATGTACCTGGGAGAGTCAGGGGTGTGCCTGAGTGTCAGGGTGTACCTGGAGTGTCGGAGGTGTGCAGGTGTCAGGAGGTGTACCCTGGGGTGTCAGAGGTGTGCCGAATGTCAGGAGGTGTGCCTGGGGAGTGTGAGGTGTGCCTGGGAGTGTCAGGAGGTGTGCCTGGGAGTCGGAGGTGTGCCTGGGAGTGTCAGGAGGTGTGCCTGGGGTGTCAGCGATGTGCCTGGGATTACTGAGAGGTGTGCCTGGGGAGTGAGCAAGAGGGTACCTGGGGTGTCAGAGGTGTGCCTGGGAGTGTCAGAGGTGTACCTGGGAGTGTCGGAGGGTGTGTGCAGGAGTGTGTCAGGGGTGTGCCTGGGGAGTGTCAGAGTGTACCTGGGAGTGTCAGAGGTGTCTGGGTGTCAGAGGTGTGTTCAGGGAGTGTTGGGCGTGTGCCTGGGGTGTCAGAGGTGTGCCTGGGGGTGTCAGAGGTGTGCCTGGGGTGTCAGAGGTGTGCCTGGGGTGTCAGAGGTGTGCCTGGGGTGTCAGGAGTTGTGCAGGGGTGTGGTGTGCCAGGTGTCTGGGGTGGCCTGGGGTGTCTGGGGTGTGCACAGTGTGAGGGGTGTGCCTGGGGAGTATCAGAGGTGTGCCTGGGAGTGTTAGGGGCGTGCCTGGGGAGTGTCAGAGGTGTGCCTGGGAGTGTCAGAGGTGTGCCTGGAGTGTCCGAGGTGTGCCTGGGGTGTCAAGGGGTCGACCAGAGTGTCAGGAGTGTACCTGGGGTGGCAGGGTGTGCCTGGGAGTGTCAGAGGTGTGTCTGGGAGTGTTGGAGTGTGCCTGGGAGTGTCAGAGGTGTACCTGGGAATGTGTTAAGGTGCAGTTGTCTGGGGTGTGCAAGTTTCAGAGGTGGCCAGAGTGTCAGGAGGTGTGCATGGGTGTCAGGAGATGTGCCTGGAGTTGTCGAGGTGTGCCTGGGGTGTCAGGAGGTGGCAGTGTGGGGTCCCTGGGGTGAATGTGGGTGTTGGGTGCCTGGTGTGCGGTGTCTGGGGTGTGCAAGGTGTCTGGGGTGTGCCTGAGGTGTCAGAGAGGTGCAGGGGGTGTGTGTCTGGGGTGTACAGGTGTGAGAGTGTGCCTGAGGTGTGGGGGTGTGCTTGGGGGTGTCAGGGGTGTGCCTGGAGTGTCAGGGTGTGCCTGGGGTGTGTGTCAGGTGTTCCTGGGGTGTCTGAGGTGTGCCTGGGGTGTCAGAGGTGTACCTGGGGGTGTCTGAGGTGTACTTGGGAGTGTCAGGGTGTGCTCAGGATTGTGCAGAGGTGTGCCTGGGAATTTCAGCGGTGTGCCTGTGGGTGTTGGGGGTGTGTCAGGGGTGACAGAGGGTACCTAGGGTGTCAGGGGTGTGCAGGGGTGTCACAGGGGTGAACCTGGAATTATCGGATGTGTGACCTGGGGTGTCAGAGTGTGCCTGGGGTGTCTGGTGTAGAATGTCAGTGGAGTAGTGGGAGTGTCAGAGGTATGCCTGGGGTGTCAGAGGTGTACCTGGGATGTCAGAGGTGTGCCTGGGTGTCAGAGGGTGTCAGAGTGTGCCTGGGAGTGTCAGGCTGTGCCTGGGGTGTGAGGTGTGCCTGGGAGTGTCTGGGGTGTGCCTGGGGTTTCTGGGTGGCCCTGGGGAGGGTCAGAGGTGTGCCTGGGATACGTCAGAGTGCTAAAGGTGTCAAAGTGTGCCTGGGAGTGTCAGAGGTGTGCCTGGGGTGGAGAGATGTGCCTGGGAGTCAGAGTGTATCTGGGAGTGTTGGCCGTGTCCTGGAGTGTCAAGGTGTGCCAGGAATGTCAGTGGGTACCTGGGAGTGTCAGGAGGTGTGCCTGGGGTGCAGAGGTGTGCGTGGAGTGTCAGAGGTGTGCCTGGGGTGTCAGGGTGTGCCTGGGGTGTCACATGTGTGCTGGGGTTTGAGTGTGCTTGCAGTGTGAGGTGTGCCTATGAGTGTCTGAGGTGTGCCTGGGGTGCCAGAGGTGTGCCTGGGGTGTCTGGTACCTGGTGTCAGGGGTGTGCCTGGGGTGTCAGAGGTGTATCTGGGGTGTTGGACGTTTGCCTGGGGGTGTCAGAGTGTGCCAGAGAATGTCAGTGGAGTGCCTGGGGATTGTCAGAGGTGTACCTGGGAGTTATCAGGTGTGCCTGGGGATTATCGGAGGTGAACCTGGGGTGTCAGAGGTGTGCCTCAGGTAAAGGAGTGTGCCTGGGGAGCCAGAGGTGCCTGGGACTGTCAGGGGTGTAACTGGGAGTCTCGGAGGTGCCTGGGAGTGTCGGAGGTGTGCCTGGGGGTCAGCGGTGTGCCAGGGGAGTCTCAGAGGTGTACCAGGGAATCAGTGAGTACCTGGGAGTGTCAAGGTGTGCCTGGGAGTGTAGAGGTGTACCTGGGAGAGTCAGAGGTGTACCTGGGATTGTCGGAGGTGAACCTGGGGGTGTCAGAGGTGTGCCTGGGAGTGTCAGAGGTGTATCTGGGAGTGTCAGAGGTGTGCCAGGGATGTCAGTGGAGTAAATGGGAGTGTCAGAGGTGTGCCTTTGAGTGTCAGGGTGTACCAGGGTATCAGTGGAGTGCCTTGGAGTGTCAGAGGTGGTGTGCCTGGGGAGTGTCAGAGGTGTGCCTGGGGTGTCAGAGGTGTACCTGGGAGTGTCAGCAGTGTACCTGGGAGTGTTAGAGGTGTAACAGGGTGTGGGAGTACCTGGGGAGTGTCAAATGTGTGTTCCTGGAGTGTGAGAAGTGTGCCTCAGGTGGCTGCGGTGTGCAGGGAGTGTCAGAGGTGTGCCTGGGGAGTGTGAGGGGTGTACAAGGGTGTCAGTGGAGTGCCTGGGGTGTCAGAGGTGTGCCTGGGGTGTCAGAGGTGTACCTGGGAGTGTCAGAGGTGTGCCAGGGGATGTCAGTGGAGTGCCTGGGGTTGTCGGGCGGACCTGGGGAGTGTCAGAGGTGTGCCTGGTAGTATCAGAGGTGTGCCTGGGAGTGTCAGAGGTGTGCCTGGGGTGTCAGGTGTGCAGGGTGTCAGTGGGTGCCTGGGGTGTCAGAGAGTGTGCCTGGGGTGTCAGGTGTGCAGCAGGTGTCAGAGGTGTGCCTGGCAGTGTCAGCGGTGCAGGGGTGTCAGCGGTGTGCATGGGAGTGTCAGAGGTGTGCCTGGGAGTGTCAGAGTGTGCCTGGGGTTGTCAGGGGTGTACCGGGTGTGGCAGAGATGTGCCTGGGAGAGTCAGAGGTGTATCTGGGAGTGTTGGACGTGTGCCTGGGGTGTCAGAGGTGTGCCAGGGAATGTCAGTGGAGTGCCTAAGTGTCAGAGGTGTACCTGGGGTGTCAGAGGTGTGCCTGGGAGTGTCAGAGGTGTGCCTGGGGAGTGTCAAGGTGTGCTTGGGGTGTCACTCGTGTACCTGGGAGTTTCAGGTGTACCTGCAGTGTGCTCCTAGGAGTGTCTGGGGTGTGCCTGGGGAGTGCCAGAGGTGTGCCTGGGTGTCTGAAGTGTGCCTGGGGTGTCTGGAGGTGTGTGCCTGGGGTGTCAGAGAAACTGCAGGGGTGTCTGGGGATCCTGGTGTAGGAGGTGTGCCTGGGAGAGTGGAGAGGTGTACTGAGGTGTCTGGGGGTGCCTGGGGTGTCAGAGTATGCAGTGTCTCAGGTGTTCCTGATATCTGAGTGTGCCTGGGATTGTCTGGGGTGTGCCTGGGTATCGAGGGTTGTGCCTGGCAGGTGTCTGAGGTGTGCCTGGCAGTGTCTGGGGTGTGCCTGGGAGTGTCAGAGGTGTGCCTGGGGTGTCAGGGGTGTGCCTGGGGTGTCAGGGTGTGCCTGGTGTCCTCGTGTGCCTGGGAGTTTCAGGTGTGCCGGTGAGAATGTGCCTAGGGTGTCTGAGGTGTGCTGGGGTGCCAGAGGTGTGCTGGGTGTCTGAAGTGTGCCTGGGGTGTCTGGGGTGTGCCTGGGGAGTGTCAGGGTATGCCTGGGGTGTCTCAGGTGTTCCTGGGGTATCTGGGGTGTGCCTGGGGTGTCTGGTGTGCCTGGCAGTATCTGGGGTGTGCCTGGCGGTGTCTGAGTGCCTGGCAGTGTCTGGGGTGTGCCTGGGGTATCAGCGGTGTGCCTGGGAGTGTTAGAGGTGTATCAGGGGTGACAGAGGTGCCTAGGAGTGTCAGAGTGTGCCTGGGGAGTGTCAGAGGTGAACCTGGGGTATCGGAGGTGTGCCTGGGGTGACAGAGGTGTGCCTGGGAGTGTCAAGATGTGCCTGGGAGTGTCAGAGGTGTATCTGGGGTGTCAGAGGTGTATGTGGGAGTGTTGGACGTGTGCCTGGGGTGTCAGAGGTGTACCAGGGAATGTCAGTGGAGTAAATGGAGTGTCAGAGGTGTACCTGGGGTGTCAGAGGTGCCTGGGGTGTCAGAGGGTGCCTGGGGATTGTCAGAGGTGCCTGTGGTGTCAGAGGTGTGCCGGGTGTCAGGTGTGCCTGGGGTGTGAGAGATGTGCCTGGGGTGTCGAGTGTGCCTGTGAGTCGGAGTGTGCCTGGCAGTGTCAGAGATGTGCCTGGGGGTGTCAGCGGTGTGCCTGGGGTGTTAGAGGTGTATCAGGGGTGACAGAGGAGTACCTAGGGTGTCAGAGGTGTGCCTGGGGTGTCAGGGGTGAACCTGAGTATCGGATGTGTGCCTGGGAGTGTCAGAGGTGTGACCTGGGGGTGTCTGGGGTGGACCAGGAATGTCAGTGGAGTAAATGGGAGATGTCAGAGGTGTGCCTGGGGATTGTCAGGGGTGTACCTGGGGTGTCAGGCTGTGCACCGGGATTGTCAGAGGTGTGCCTGGGAGTGTCAGAGGTGTGCCTGGGTGTCTGAGAGTGTGCCTGGGGTGTCTGAGGGTGTGCCTGGGGGTGTCAGAGAACTGCAGGGAGTGTCTCAGGAGAACCTGGTGTGAAGTGTGCCTGGGGGTGTCTGAGGGTGTGCCTGGGAGTGCAGAGGTGTGCCTGGGGTGTCTGAAGTGTGCCTGGGGTGTCAGAGGTGTGCTGGGAAGTATCAGGTGTGACTGGGAGTGTCAAGGTGTGCCTGGGGTGTCAGTGTGCCTGGGGTTGGCAGGATGTGCTTGGGAGAGTCAGAGTGTATCTGGTGTTGGACGTGCCTGAGTGTCAGGGTGTGCCAGGGAATGTCAGTGGAGTACGCCTGGGGTGTCAGAGGTGTGCCTGGGAGTTAGGTGGGTGTGCCTGGGGTGTCAGAGTGTGCCTGGGGTGTCAGAGTGTGCCTGGGTGTCACTCGTGTGCCTGGGGTTTCGGAGGTGTGCCTGCAGGTGTGAGAGATGTGCCTAGGGTGTCTGAGGTGTGCCTAGGTGCCAGAGGTGTGCCTGGGAGTGTCAGAGTGTGCCTGGGAGTGTCTGAGGTGTGCCTGTGTCAGAGAAACTGCCAGGGAGTGTCTGAGGAGATCATCAGGTGTGAAGTGTGCCTGGGGAGTGAGAGGTGTGCCTAGGGTGTCTGGGGTGTGCCTGTGTCAGAGGTACCTGGGAGTGTCTCAGGTGTTCTGGGGTATCTGGGGTGTGCATGGTGTCTGAGGGTGTGCCTGTGGTGTATCTGAGGTGTGTGCCTGGCAGTGTCTGGGGTGTGCCTGGCAGTGTCTGGGGGTGTGCCTGGAGTATCAGCGATGTGCCTGGGAGTGTTGGGGGTGTATCAGGGGTGACAGAGGAGTGCCTAGGAGTGTCAGAGGTGTGCCTGGGAGTGTCAGAGGTGAACCTGGGAGTATCGGAGGTGTGCCTGGGAGTGACAGGGTGTGCCTGGGAGTGTCAAGGTGTGACCTGGGAGTGTCAGAGTGTATCTGGGAGTGTCAGAGGTGTGTGGGGTGTTGGACGTGCCTGGGGAGTGTCAGAGGTGTACCAGGAATGTCAGTGGAGTAAATGGGAGTGTCAGAGTGTACCTGGGAGTGTCAGGGGTGTGCCTGGGAGTGTCAGGGTGTACCTGGGAGTGTCAGAGGTGTGCCTGTGAGGTGTCAGAGTGTGCCTGGGGAGTGTCGGAGGTGCCTGGGGAGTGTGAGAAGTGTGCCTGGGGTGTCAGGTGTGCCTGTGAGTCGGAGGTGTGCCTGTCCAGATGTGCCTGGGAGTGTCAGCGGTGTGCCTGGGAGTGTTGGGGTGTATCAGGGGTGACAGAGGTGCCTAGGGTGTCAGAGGTGTGCCTTGGGTGTCAGGGTGAACCTGGGGTGTCGGATGTGTGCCTGGGAGTGTCAGAGGTGTGCCTGGGGTGTCTGAGTGGTACCAGGGGAATGTCAGTGGAGTAAATGGGAATGTCAGAGGTATACCTGAGTGTCAGAGGTGTGCCTGGGGTGTCGGAGCTGTGCCTGAGTGTCAGAGGTGTGCCTGGGGAGTGTCAGGGTGTGCCTGGGAGTGTCTGAAGTGTGCCTGGGGAGTGTCTGAGGGTGTGCAGGTGTCAGAGAAACTGCAGAGTGTCCTGGGGAGAACCTGGGGAGTGTGAGGTGTGCCTGGGGTGTCTGAGGTGGTGGCAGGAGTGCCAGAGTGTGCCTGAGTGTCTGGGGTGCATGTGTCTGGGGTGTGCCTGGGTCAGAGGGCAGGGGTGTCACGGGAGGACAGGTGTGAGAGTGTGCACCTGAGGTGTGAGGAGGTGTGCCTGGGGTGTCTGGGGTGTGCCTGGGGTGTCAGGTATGCTTGGGAGTGTCTCAGGTGTTCCTGGAGTATCTGGTGTGCCTGGGGTGTCTGGGGTGTACCTGTGTCTGAGGTGTGCCTGGCAGTGTTTGAGGGTGTGCCTGGCAGTGTCAGCGGTGTCTGGGGAGTGTCAGCAGTGTGCCTGGGAGTGTTAGAGGTGTATCAGAGAGTGACCGAGGTACCGAGGAGTGTCAGAGGTGTGCCTGGGAGTGTCAGGGTGTGCTTGGGGTATCGGAGGTGTGCCTGGGGTGTCAGGGGTGTGCCTGGGGGTGTCAGAGGTGTACCTGGGAGTGTCAGGAGTGTGTATCTGGGAGTGTTGGACGGTTACCTGGGGTGTCAGAGGTGTGCCAGAGAATGTCAGTGGTGCCTGGGAGTGTCAGGGTGTGCCTGGGGAGTATCGGAGGTGTGCCTGGGGAGTCAGGGAACCTGAGTGTCAGAGGTGTGCGTCGGAGAGTGTCAGAGATGTGCCTGAGTGTCGGAGGTGTACATGGAGTGTCAGAGGTGTGCCTGGGAGTGTCAGAGGTGTGCCTGGGAGTGTCTGAGGTGTGCCTGGGAGTGTCTGACGTGTGCCTGGGGTGTCTGAGGTGTGCCTGGGGTGTCAGAGGTGTGCCTGGGGTGTCTGGGGTGTGCCTGGGAGTGTCAGAGGTGTACCTGGGAGTGTCAGAGGTGTACCTGGGAGTGTCAGAGGTGTATCTGGGAGTGTTGGACGTTTACCTGGGAGTGCCAGAGGTGTACCAGAGAATGTCAGTGGAGTACCTGGGAGTGTCAGAGGTGTACCTGGGAGTATCGGAGGTGTACCTGGGAGTATCGGAGCTGAACCTGGGAGTGTCAGAGGTGTACCTCGGAGTAAAAGAGGTGTACCTGGGAGAGCCAGAGGTGTACCTGGGACTGTCAGGGGTGTAACTGGGAGTCTCGGAGGTGTACCTGGGAGTGTCGGAGGTGTACCTGGTAGTGTCAGCGGTGTACCAGGGAGTGTCAGAGGTGTACCAGGGAATGTCAGTGGAGTACCTGGGAGTGTCAAAGGTGTACCTGAGAGTGTCAGAGGTGTACCTGGGAGGTCAGAGGTGTACCTGGGAGTGTCGGAGGTGAACCTGGGAGTGTCAGAGGTGTACCTGGGAGTGTCAGAGGTGTATCTGGGAGTGTCAGAGGTGTACCAGGGAATGTCAGTGGAGTAAATGGGAGTGTCAGAGGTGTACCTTTGAGTGTCAGGGGTGTACCAGGGAGTATCAGTGAGTACCTTGGAGTGTCAGAGGTGTACATGGGGTGTAGTGTCAGGGTGTACCTGGGAGTGTTAGGGAGTGTTAGAGGTGTAACAGGGAGTGATAGAGGAGTACCTGGAGTGTCAGATGTGTACCTGGGAGGTGAGAAGTGTACCTCGGAGTGGCTGCGGTGTACACGGGAGTGTCAGAGGTGTACCTGGGAGTGTGAGGGGTGTACCAGGGAGTGTCAGTGGAGTACCTGGGAGTGTCAGAGGTGTACCTGGGAGTGTCATAGGTGTAATTGGGGGTGTCAGAGGTATATCTGGGATTGTCGGACGTGTACCTGGGAGTGTCAGAGGTGTACCAGGGAATGTCAGTGGAGTACCTGGGAGTGTCGGAGGCGGACCTGGGAGTGTCAGAGGTGTACCTGGGAGTATCAGAGGTGTACCTGGGAGTGTCAGAGGTGTACCTGGGAGTGTCAGGAGTGTACCAGGGAGTGTCAGTGGAGTGCCTGGGAGTGTCAGAGATGTACCTGGGAGTGTCGGAGGTGTACATGGAGTGACAGAGGTGTACCTGGCAGTGTCAGCGGTGTACATGGGAGTTTCAGAGGTGTGCCTGGGAGTGTCAGAGAAGTACCAGGCAGTGTCACAGGAGTACCTGGGAGTGTGAGAGGTGTACCTGAGAGTGTGAGAGGTGTACCTAGAAGTGTCTGAGGTGTACCTGGGAGTGTCAGAGGTGTACCAGGGATTGTATGAGGTGTACCTGGGAGTGTCAGAGGTGTACCAGGGAGTGTCAGAGGAATACCTAGGAGTGTCAGAGGTGTACCTGGGAGTGTCAGAGGTGTACCTAGGAGTATCGGAGGTTTACCTGGGAGTGTCGGAGTTGTACCTGGGAGTGTCGGAGGCGGACCTGGGAGTGTCAGAGGTGTACCTGGGAGTAGCAGAGGTAACCTGGGAGAGTCAGAGGTGTACCTGGGAATGTCTGGGGTATACCTGGGAGTGTCAGCGGTGTACCTGGGAGTGTTAGAGGTGTAACAGGGAGTGATAGAGGAGTACCTGGGAGTGTCAGATGTGTACCTGGGAGTGTGAGAAGTGTACCTCGGAGTGGCTGCGGTGTACACGGGAGTGTCAGAGGTGTACCTGGGAGTGTGAGGGGTGTACCAGGGAGTGTCAGTGGAGTACCTGGGAGTGTCAGGGTGTACCTGGGAGTGTCAGAGGTGTAATTGGGGTGTCAGAGGTATATCTGGGATTGTCGTCAGAGGTGTACCTGGGAGTGTCAGAGGTGTACCAGGAGTGTCAGAGACCTGGTGTCGGAGGTGTACCTGGGAGTGTCACCTGGAGTGTACTGGGAGTGTCAGGGACCTGGGAGTACATGGGAGTGTCAGAGGTGTACCTGGGAGTGTCGGAGGTGTACATGGAGTGTCAGAGGTGTACCTGGAAGTGTCAGCGGTGTACCTGGGAGTTTCAGAGGAGGTGTGCCTGGGAGTGTCAGAGAAGTACCAGGCAGTGTCACAGGAGTACCTGGGAGTGTGAGAGGTGTACCTGAGAGTGTGAGAGGTGTACCTAGAGTGTCTGAGGTGTGCCTGGGGAGTGTCAGATGTGCAGGGATTATGAGGTGTGCCTGGGGTGCACAGGGGAGTGTCAGAGAAATACCTAGGAGTGTCAGAGGTGTACATGGGAGTGTCAGAGGTGTACCTAGGAGTATCGGAGGTTTACCTGGGAGTGTCGGAGTTGTACCTGGGAGTGTCGGAGGCGGACCTGGGAGTGTCAGAGGTGTACCTGGGAGTAACAGAGGTAACCTGGGAGAGTCAGAGGTGTACCTGGGAATGTCTGGTGGTATACCAGGGAATGTCAGTGAAGTACCTGGGAGTGTCAAAGGTGTACCTGGGAGTATCTGAAGTGTACCTGGGAATATCGGAGGTGTACCTGGGAATATCGGAGGTGATCCAGGGAGTGTCAGAGGTGTACCTGGGAGTCTCAGAGTTGAACCAGGGAGTGTCAGAGGAGTGCCTGGGAGTGTCAGAGGTGTACCTGAGAGTGTCAGAGGTGTACCTGGGAGTGTCAGAGGTGTACCTGGGAGTGTCGGAGGTGAACCTGGGAGTGTCAGAGGTGTACCTGGGAGTGTCAGAGGTGTATCTGGGAGTGTCAGAGGTGTACCAGGGAATGTCAGTGGAGTAAATGGGAGTGTCAGAGGTGTACCTTTGAGTGTCAGGGGTGTACCAGGGAGTATCAGTGGAGTACCTTGGAGTGTCAGAGGTGTACATGGGAGTGTCAGCGGTGTACCTGGGAGTGTTAGAGGTGTAACAGGGAGTGTTAGAGGTGTAACAGGGAGTGATAGAGGAGTACCTGGGAGTGTCAGATGTGTACCTGGGAGTGTGAGAAGTGTACCTCGGAGTGGCTGCGGTGTACACGGGAGTGTCAGAGGTGTACCTGGGAGTGTGAGGGGTGTACCAGGGAGTGTCAGTGGAGTACCTGGGAGTGTCAGAGGTGTACCTGGGAGTGTCATAGGTGTAATTGGGGGTGTCAGAGGTATATCTGGGATTGTCGGACGTGTACCTGGGAGTGTCAGAGGTGTACCAGGGAATGTCAGTGGAGTACCTGGGAGTGTCGGAGGCGGACCTGGGAGTGTCAGAGGTGTACCTGGGAGTATCAGAGGTGTACCTGGGAGTGTCAGAGGTGTACCTGGGAGTGTCAGGAGTGTACCAGGGAGTGTCAGTGGAGTGCCTGGGAGTGTCAGAGATGTACCTGGGAGTGTCGGAGGTGTACATGGAGTGACAGAGGTGTACCTGGCAGTGTCAGCGGTGTACATGGGAGTTTCAGAGGTGTGCCTGGGAGTGTCAGAGAAGTACCAGGCAGTGTCACAGGAGTACCTGGGAGTGTGAGAGGTGTACCTGAGAGTGTGAGAGGTGTACCTAGAAGTGTCTGAGGTGTACCTGGGAGTGTCAGAGGTGTACCAGGGAGTGTATGAGGTGTACCTGGGAGTGTCAGAGGTGTACCAGGGAGTGTCAGAGGAATACCTAGGAGTGTCAGAGGTGTACCTGGGAGTGTCAGAGGTGTACCTAGGAGTATCGGAGGTTTACCTGGGAGTGTCGGAGTTGTACCTGGGAGTGTCGGAGGCGGACCTGGGAGTGTCAGAGGTGTACCTGGGAGTAGCAGAGGTAACCTGGGAGAGTCAGAGGTGTACCTGGGAATGTCTGGGGTATACCTGGGAGTGTCAGCGGTGTACCTGGGAGTGTTAGAGGTGTAACAGGGAGTGATAGAGGAGTACCTGGGAGTGTCAGATGTGTACCTGGGAGTGTGAGAAGTGTACCTCGGAGTGGCTGCGGTGTACACGGGAGTGTCAGAGGTGTACCTGGGAGTGTGAGGGGTGTACCAGGGAGTGTCAGTGGAGTACCTGGGAGTGTCAGAGGTGTACCTGGGAGTGTCATAGGTGTAATTGGGGGTGTCAGAGGTATATCTGGGATTGTCGGACGTGTACCTGGGAGTGTCAGAGGTGTACCAGGGAATGTCAGTGGAGTACCTGGGAGTGTCGGAGGCGGACCTGGGAGTGTCAGAGGTGTACCTGGGAGTATCAGAGGTGTACCTGGGAGTGTCAGAGGTGTACCTGGGAGGTCAGGAGTGTACCAGGAGGTCAGTGAGTGCCTGGGAGTGCCAGAGATGTACCTGGGAGTGTCGGAGGTGTACATGGAGTGTCAGAGGTGTACCTGGCAGTGTCAGCGGTGTACATGGGATTGTCAGAGGTGTGCCTGGGAGTGTCAGAGAAGTACCCGGCAGTGTCACAGGAGTACCTGGGAGTGTGGGAGGTGTACCTGAGAGTGTGAGAGGTGTACCTAGAAGTGTCTGAGGTGTACCTGGGAGTGTCAGAGGTGTACCAGGGAGAGTATGAGGTGTACCTGGGAGTGTCAGAGGTGTACCAGGGAGTGTCAGAGGAATACCTAGGAGTGTCAGAGGTGTACCTGGGAGTGTCAGAGGTGTTCCTAGGAGTATCGGAGGTTTACCTGGGAGTGTCGGAGTTGTACCTGGGAGTGTCGGAGGCGGACCTGGGAGTGTCAGAGGTGTACCTGGGAGTAGCAGAGGTAACCTGGGAGAGTCAGAGGTGTACCTGGGAATGTCTGGGGTATACCAGGGAATGTCAGTGAAGTACCTGGGAGTCTCAAAGGTGTACCTGGGAGTATCGGAAGTGTACCTGGGAATATCGGAGGTGTACCTGGGAATATCGGAGGTGTTCCAGGGAGTGTCAGAGGTGTACCTGGGAGTCTCAGAGTTGAACCAGGGAGTGTCAGAGGAGTGCCTGGGAGTGTCAGAGGTGTACCAGGGAGTATCAATGGAGTACCTGGGAGTCTCAAAGGTGTACCTGGGAGTATCAGAGGTGTACCTGGGAATATCGGAGGTGTACCTGGGAATATCGGAGGTGTACCTGGGAGTGTCCGAGGTGTACCTTGGAGTGTCGGTGGTGTACCTGGGAGTGTCAGAGGAGTACCTGGGATTGTCAGAGGTGTACCTGGGAGTGTCAGAGGTGTACCTGGGAGTGTCGGAGGTGTGCTTGGGAGTGTGAGAAGTGTACCTGGGAGTGTCTGGGGTGTACCTGGGAGTGTCAGAGGTGTACCTGAGAGTGTCAGGGGTGTACCAAGGAGCATCAGTGAGCACCTGGGAGGGTCAGAGGTGTACCTGGGAGTGTCAGAGGTACCTGGGAGTGTCAGGAGGTGTACCTGGGAGTGTCAGCGGTGTACCTGGGAGTGTTAGAGGTGTAACAGGGAGTGATAGAGGAGTACCTGGGAGTGTCAGATGTGTACCTGGGAGTGTGAGAAGTGTACCTCGGAGTGGCTGCGGTGTAAATGGGAGTGTCAGAGGTTGTACCTGGGAGTGTCAGGGGTGTACCAGGGAGTGTCAGTGGAGTACCTGGGAGTGTCAGTAGTGTACCTGGGAGTGTTAGAGGTGTACCTGGGAGTGTCAGAGGTGTACCTGGGAGTGTCAGCGGTGTACCTGGGAGTGTTAGAGGTGTAACAGGGAGTGATAGAGGAGTACCTGGGAGTGTCAGATGTGTACCTGGGAGTGTGAGAAGTGTACCTCGGAGTGGCTGCGGTGTACCTGGGAGTGTCAGAGGTGTACCTGGGAGTGTCAGGGGTGTACCAGGGAGTGTCAGTGGAGTACCTGGGAGTGTCAGAGGTGTACCTGGGAGTGTCAGAGGTGTACTTGGGGGTGTCAGAGGTATATCTGGGAGTGTCGGACGTGTACCTGGGAGTGTCAGAGGTGTACCAAGGAATGGCAGAGGAGTACCTGGGAGTGTCGTAGGCTGACCTGGGAGTGTCAGAGGTGTACCTGGGAGTATCAGAGGTGTACCTGGGAGTGTCAGAGGTGTACCTGGGAGTGTCAGGGGTGTACCAAGGAGTGACAGTGGAGTACCTGGGAGTGTCAGAGATGTACCTGGGAGTGTCGGAGGTGTACATAGAGTGGTCTGAGGTGTACCTGGGAGTGTCTGAGGGGTACCTGGGAGTGTCAGGGGAGAACCAGGGAGTGAAAGAGGTGTACCTGGGTTTGTCAAAGGTGTAGCAGGGAGAGTCTGAGGTGTACCTGGGAGTGTCAGAGGTGTACCAGGGAGTGTCAGAGGAATACTTAGGAGTGTCAGAGGTGTACCTGGGAGTGTCAGAGGTACCTAGGAGTATCGGAAGTTTACCTGGGAGTGTCGGAGTTGTACCTGGGAGTGTCGGAGGCGGACCTGGGAGTGTCAGAGGTGTACCAGGGAGTATCAGAGGTGTACCTGGGAGAGTCAGAGGTGTACCTGGGAATGTCTGGGGTATACCAGGGAGTGTCAGTGAAGTACCTGGGAGTCTCAAAGGTGTACCTGGGAGTATCGGAGGTGTACCTGGGAATATTGGAGGTGTTCCAGGGAGTGTCAGAGGTGTACCTGGGAGTGTCAGAGGTGAACCAGGGAGTGTCAGAGGAGTACCTGGGAGTGTCACATAGGGATTACCTGGGAGGTCAGAGGTGCACCTGGAAGTGCCTGGGGAGTGTACCTGGGAGTGTCAGAGGTGTACCTGGAAGTGTCAGAGGTGTACTTGGGAGTGTCTGAAGTGTACCTGGGAGTGTGAGAGGTGTACCTGGGACTGTCTGAGGTGTACCTGGCAGTGTCAGCGGTGTTCCTGGGAGTGTCAGTGGTGTACCTGGGAGTGTCGGATGTATACCTGGGAGTATCAGAGGGGTACCTGGGAGTGTCTGAGGTGTACCTTGGAGTGTCAGAGGTGTACCTGGGAGTGTTAGAGGTGTAACAGGGAGTGATAGAGGAGTACCTGGGAGTGTCAGATGTGTACCTGGGAGTGTGAGAAGTGTACCTCGGAGTGGCTGCGGTGTACCTGGGAGTGTCAGAGGTGTACCTGGGAGTGTCAAGGGTGTACCAGGGAGTGTCAGTGGAGTACCTGGGAGTGTAAAAGGTGTACCTGGGAGTGTCAGAGGTATACTTGGGGGTGTCAGAGGTATATCTGGGAGTGTCGGACGTGTACCTGGGAGTGTCAGAGGTGTACCACGGAATGTCAGTGGAGTACCTGGGAGTGTCGGAGGCGGACCTGGGAGTGTCGGAGGTGTACATGGAGTGTCAGAGGTGTACCTGGCAGTGTCAGCGGTGTACTTGGGAGTGTCAGAGGTGTGCCTGGGAGTGTCTGAGGTGTACCTGGGAGTTTCAAACGTGTACCTGGGAGTGTCTGAGGTGTACCTGGGAGTGTCAGAGAAGTACCAGGCAGTGTCACAGGAGTACCTGGGAGTGTGAGAGGTGTACCTGCGAGTGTGAGAGGTGTACCTAGAAGTGTCTGAGGTGTACCAGGGCGTGGCAGAGGTGTACCTGGGAGTGTCTGAGGTGTACCTGGGAGTGTCTGAGGTGTACCTGGGAGTGTCTGAGGTGTACCTAGAAGTGTCGAGAGAAGTACCAGGGAGGTCACAGAGTACGGGAGTGTGAGAGAGGTACCTGCGAGTGTGAGAGGTGCATCTAGAAGTGTCTGAGGCCGAGGGAGTGTCAGAGGTGTACCTGGAGTGTCTGAGGTGTACCTGGAGTGTCTGAGGTGTACCTGGGAGTGTGAGGGTGACCAGGAGTGTCAGTGAGTACCTGAGGTCAGAGGTGTACCTGGGAGTGTCAGCAGGTGTAATTGGGGGTGTCAGAGGCATATCTGGGATTGTCGGACGTACCTGGGAGTGTCAGAGGTACCAGGGAATGTCAGTGGAGTACCTGGGAGTGTCGGAGGCGGACCTGGGAGGTCAGAGGTGTACCTGGGAGTATCAGGAGGTGTACCTGGGAGGTCAGAGGTGTACCTGGGAGTGTCAGGAGTGTACCAGGAGTCAGTGAGTGCCTGGGAGTGTCAGAGATGTACCTGGGAGTGTCGGAGGTGTACATGGAGTGACAGAGGTGACCTGGCAGTGTCGGCGGTGTCACATGGAGCAGAGGTGTGCCTGGGAGAGTCAGAGAAGTACCAGGCAGTGTCACAGGAGTACCTGGGAGTGTGAGAGGTGTACCTGAGAGTGTGAGAGGTGTACCTAGAAGTGTCTGAGGTGTACCTGGGAGGCAGAGTGTACCAGGGATTGTATGAGGTGTACCTGGGAGTGTCAGAGGTGTACCAGGAGTGTCAGAGGAATACCTAGGAGGTCAGAGGTGTACCTGGGATGTCAGAGGTGTACCTAGGAGTATCGGAGGTTTACCTGGGAGGTCGGAGTTGTACCTGGGAGTGTCGGAGGCGGACCTGGGAGTGTCAGAGGTGTACCTGGGAGTAGCAGAGGTAACCTGGGAGAGTCAGAGGTACCTGGGAATGTCTGGGGTATACCTGGGAGGTTGAGCGGTGTACCTGGAGTGTTAGAGGTGTAACAGGAGTGACAGAGGAGTACCTGGGAGTGTCAGATGTGTACCTGGGAGTGTGAGAAGTGTACCTGGAGTGGCTGCGGTGGCACGGGAGTGTCAGAGGTACCTGGGAGTGTGAGGGTGTACCAGGGAGGTGCAGTGGAGTACCTGGGAGTGTCAGAGGTGTACCTGGGAGTGTCGAGAGGTGTAATTGGGGTGTCAGAGGTATATCTGGGATTGTCGGACGTGTACCTGGGAGTGTCAGAGGTGTACCAGGGAATGTCAGTGGAGTACCTGGGAGTGTCGGAGGCGGACCTGGGAGGTCAGGAGGTGTACCTGGGAGTATCAGAGGTACCTGGGAGTGTCAGAGGTGTACCTGGGAGGTCAGGAGTGTACCAGAGTGTCAGTGAGTGCCTGGGAGTGTCAGAGATGTACATGGGAGTGTCGGAGGTGTACCAGGGAAAGTGAGGTGGTACCTGGGAGGTGTAGAGGTGTACCAGGGAGTGTCAGAGGAATACCTAGGAGTGTCAGAGGTACATGGGAGTGTCAGAGGTGTACCTAGGAGTATCGGAGGTTTACCTGGGAGGTGGAGTTGTACCTGGGAGTGCCGGAGGCGGACCTGGGAGTGTCAGAGGTGTACCTGGGTGTGTGGCCAGAGGTAACCCTGGGAGAGCCAGAGGTGTACCTGGGGAATGTCTGGGGTGATACCAGGGAATGTCAGTGGCTACCTGGGAGTGTCAGGTGTACCTGGGGAGTATCTGAAGTGGGGCACGGAATATCGGGAGGTACCTGGGAATACGGGGAGGTGTTCCAGGAGTGTCAGAGGTGTACTGGGAGTCTCAGAGTGAACCAGGGAGTGTCAGGGGAGGAGTGCCTGGGAGGTCAGAGGTACCAGGGAGCATTAACAATGGGAGTACTTGGAGTTCTCAAAGGTGTGCCTTGGAGACAGAGGTGTACTTGGGAACACGGGAGGTGTACTTGGGAATATCGGGAGGTACCTGGGAGGCCTGGAGGTGTACCTTGAGTGTCGGTGGTGTACCTGGGAGGTCAGAGGAGTACCTGGGATTGTCAGGAGGTGTACCTGGGAGGCTGGGAGGTGTACCTGGGAGTGTCGGAGGTGTGCTTTGGGAGGTGAGGAAGTGCAACCTGGGAGTGTCTGGGGTGTACCTGGGAGTGTCAGAGGTGTACCTGGAGTGCTCAGGGTGCACCAAGGACATCAGTGAGCACCTGGGAGGCCAGAGGTGTACCTGGGAGTGTCAGAGGCACCTGGAGTGTCAGAGGTGTACCTGGGGAGGCCATGTACTGGGAGGTTAGAGGTGTAACAGGAGTGACAGATGAGCACTCTGGGAGTGCCAGATGTACCTGGGAGTGTGAGAAGTGTACTCGGAGTGTCTGTGTAAATGGGAGGTCAGAGGTTGTACCTGGGAGGCCTGGGGGTGTACCAGGAGTGTCAGGAGTACCTGGGAGGCCAGTAGTGTACTGGGAGGCAGAGGTGTACCTGGGAGTGCCAGGGGAGGGGGCACTGGGAGGCCATGGTGTACCTGGGAGTGTTAGAGGTGTAACAGGAGGATACAGAGGAGCACGGGAGGCTGGGGATGTACCTGGGAGTGTGAGAAGGTACCCCTGGAGTGGTTGTGGTGCACCTGGGAGGCCAGAGGTGTACCTGGGAGGCCAGGGGTGTACCAGGGAGTGTCATGAGCACCTGGGAGGCCAGAGGTGTACCTGGGAGGTCAGAGGTGTACTTGGGGGTTGGGAGGTATATCTGTGGGAGGCCGGGACGTGTACCTGGGAGCACAGAGGTGTGCCCAAGGAATGGGCAGAGAGCACGGGAGGCCGAGGCTGGGACTGGGAGGTCAGGAGGTGTGGGCCTGGGAGTATCAGAGGGTAATGGGAGTGTCAGAGGTAACGGGAGTGTTGGGGTGTACCAAGGAGTGACAGGAGTAATGCAGGGTTGGGAGATGTACTCTGGGAGTGTCGGAGGTGCACATATGGGAGGTCAGAGGTGTACCTGGCAGTGCTGGGCGGTGTACCTGGGAGTGTCAGAGGTGTGCCTGGGAGTGCTCTGAGGTGTACCTGGGAGTGTCTGACGGTACCTGGGAGTGCCTGAGGTGTGGTCAAGGCCAGAGGTGGGCTTCCAGGGAGTGTCAGGAGGAATACCTAGGAGGTCAGAGGTGCACCTGGAGTGTCAGGAGGCAGGTACCTAGGGAGTATCGGAGGATTACCTGGGGAGGTCGGAGTTGTACCTGGGAGCAAGCCGGGAGGCGACCTGGGAGGTGTTAGGGAGGTACCCAGGAGCATCAGAGGTGTACCTGGGAGAGTCAGGAGGTACCTGGGAATGCCTGGGGTATGGATTAGGAGTGCTGGGTGAAGTACCTGGGAGTTCTGGAAGGTACTGGGAGTATCAGGAGGTGTACTGGGAACAGCAGGAGGTGTACCTGGAATATCGGAGGTGTAATGGGAGTGTCAGAGGTGTACTGGGAGCGTCGGAGGTGTACTTGGAGTGTCACAGGATTGGCCTGGGAGGCCAGAGGTACCTGGAAGTGTCAGACTGGGGAGCAAGCCGTAACCTGGGAGCAAGCCGGAGGTGTACTTGGGAGTGTGAGAGAAGTGTACCTGGGAGTGTCTGGGGTGGCCTGGAGAGTGTCAGAGGTGTACCTGGGAGGTCAGGGTGTACCAGGGAGTGTCAGTGACACCTGGAGTGTCAGTAGTGCACTGGGGAGTGCTAGGAGGTGTACCTGGGAGGTCAGAGGTACCTGGAGTGTCATGGTGTACCTGGGAGGTTAGGAGGTGTAACAGGGAGGAGCAGAGAGTACCTGGGAGCAAGCCAGATGGGTACCTGGGAGGTGAGAAGTGTACTGAGTGGCTGGTGGTGTACCTGGGAGGCTGGGGAGGTGTACCTGGGAGGCTGGGGAGGGTGTACCAGGAGTGTCAGTGAGTACCTGGGAGTGTAAAAGGTGTACTCTAGGAGTGTCAGAGGTGTACTTGGGGTGTCAGGAGGTATATCTGGGAGGCCGGACGTGTACCTGGGAGGTTGGGAGGTGTGCCTACGGAATGCCGGGGTGGAGCACGGGGAGCAAGCCGGAGGCGGGGACCTGGGAGTGTCGGAGGTGTACATGGAGTGTCAGAGGTGTGTAACCTGGTAGTGTTGAAGTTGTGCACGGGAGGCCAGAGGTGTTGGGAGTGTCTGAGGTGTGGCCTGCGGGAGTTTCAAACGTGTGGCCTGGGAGTGTCTGAGGTGTACCTGGGAGTGTCAGAGAAGTGACTGCAGTGTCACAGGAGTGGCCTGGGAGCAGGGAGAGGTGTACCTGCGAGTGTGAGAGGTGTACCTAGAAGTGTCTGGAGGTGTGTACCAGGGCGTGCAGAGGTGTACCTGGGAGGCCTGGAGGTGTACCTGGGAGTGTCTGAGGTGTACTGGGAGTGTCTGAGGTACTTCAGAAGTGTCAGAGAAGTACCAGGGAGTGTCAAGCAGGAGTACTTGGGAGTGTGAGAGGTGTACTTGCGAGTGTGAGAGGTGCATCTAGAAGTGTGTTTACGAGGGAGGTCAGAGGTGTACCTGGGAGTGTCTGAGGTGTACCTGGGAGTGTCTGAGGTGTACCTGGGAGTGTCAGGGGAGAACCAGGAAGTGAAACAGGTGTACCTGGGAGTGTCAAACGTGTACCAGGGAGAGTCTGAGGTGTACCTGGGAGTGTCAGAGGTGTATCAGGGAGTGTCAGAGGAATACCTAGGAGTGTCAGAGGTGTTCCTGGTAGTGTCAGAGGTGTACCTGAGAGTGTCAAAGGTGTATTTGGGAGTATCAGAGGTGTACCTGGGAGTGTCAGAGGTGTACCTGGGAGGCGGAGGTACCTGCGAGTGTGAGAAGTGTGCCTGGGAGTGACTTGTACCTGGGAGTGTCAGAGAAATACCAGGGAGTGTCACAGAGAACCTGGGAGGTGAGAAGTGTGCCTGAGGGAGAGAGGTGTACCCAGGGAGTGTCTGAGGTACCTGGGAGTGCTCAGAGGTGTACCTGGGAGTGTCTGAGGTGTTCTGGTATCTGAGGCATACGTGGGAGTGTCTGAGGTACCTGGCAGTGTCTGGAGGTGTACCTGGCACAGCGTGTACCTGGAGTGTCAGAGTGCACCAGGAATGTCAGTGAGTACCTGGGTGTGTCAGAGATGTACCTGTGAGTGTCAGAGGTGTACCTGGGAGTGTCAGAGGTGTACTTGGGAGCAAGCCAGGCATGTACCAGGTTGGGAGGTACCTTGGAGTGTCAGAGGTGTACCTGGGAGTGTCAGATGTGTACCTGGGAGAGTCGGAGGTGTACCTGGGAGTGTGAGAAGTGTACCTGGGAGTGCCGGAGGTGTACCTGGGAGTCGGAGGTGTACCGGCATGTCAGAGATGTACCTGGGAGCAACAGTGGGAGTTAGGAGGTATCAGGAGTGACAGAGGAGTACCTATGAGAGTTCGAGGTGTACCTGGGAGTGTCAGAGGTGAACCTGGGAGTATCGGAGGTGTACCTGGGAGTGTCAGAGGTGTACTTGGGAGGTCAGAGGTGTACCTGGGAGGTTGGGAGGTGTATTCAAGCCAGAGGTATCTGGGAGTGCTGGACGTACTGGGAGGTCAGAGGTGCACCAGGAAATGTCAGGAGGAGATGGGAGGTCAGAGGTACCTGGGAGAGGTGTACTTGGAGGTCAGAGGTGTACTTGGGAGTGTCGGAACTGCAGAGCCTGGAGAAGTGTACCTGGGAGTGTCGGAGGTACCTGGGAGTCGGAGGTGTACCTGGCAGTGCCAGAGATGTACCGGGAGTGTCAGCGGTGTACCTGGGAGGCAGAGGTGTAGCGAGGAGAGACAGAGGAGCACTTAGAGTGTCAGAGGTGTAATTGGGAGGTCAGAGGTGTACCTGGGAGGTCAGAGGTGTACCTGGGAGTGTCAGAGGTGTATCTGGGAGGCTGGAGGCCTGGGAGTGTGAAAAGGTACCTGGGAGTCAGAGGTGTGCTGGGAGTGTCGGAGTTGTACCTGGGAGTGTGAGAAGTGTACCTGGGAGTGTCTGGGGTGTACCTGGGAGTGTCTTGGGTGTACCAGGGAATGTCAGTGGAGTAAATGGGAATGTCAGAAGTATACCTGGGAGTGTCAGAGGTGTACCTGGGAGTGTCAGAGGTTTACCTGGGAGTGTTAGAGGTGTTCCTGGGAGTGTCAGAGGTGAACCTGGGAGTATCGAATGTGTACCTGGGAGGCTCAGAGGTGTACCTGGGAGTGTCAGAGGTGTACCAGGAATGTCAGTGGAGTAATGGGAATGTCAGAGGATACCTGGGAGTGTCAGAGGTGTACCTGGGAGTGTCAGAGGTTTACCTGGGAGTGTTAGGAGGTGCACCGGAGTGTCAGAGGTGTACTTGGGAGTGGAGTTGTACCTGGGAGGTGAGAAGTGTACCTGGGAGTGTCTGGGGTGTACCTGGGAGCAGTTCGTCCTGGGAGTGCCAGAGGTGTACCTGGGAGCACGGAGGTGTACCTGGGAGTGTTAGAGGCACCTGGAGTGTCAGAGGTGTACCTGGGAGTGTCAGAGGTGTACCTGAAGCACGAGGTGTACCTGGGAGTGTCAAGGTGTACTGGGAGTGTCAGAGGTGTACCTGGGAGCAGAGATGTACCTGGGAGAGTGAGATGTATCTGGGAGGTTGGACGTGTTCCTAGGAGTTTCAAAGGTGTACCAGGGAATGTCAGTGGAGTGACCTGGGAGTGCTCGAGGTGTACCTGGGAGTGTCAGAGGCAACCTGGAGGCAGAGATGTACCTGGGAGAGTCAGAGGTGTATCTGGGAGTGTTGGACGTGCACCTGGGAGTGTCAGAGGTGTACCAGGGAATGTCAGTGGAGCACTGGGAGTGTCAGAGGTGTACCTGGGAGTGTCAGAGGTGCCTGGGAGGCTGGTGAGGTGTACCTGGAGGCCGAGGGTACCTGGGAGTGTCACAGGTACCTGGAGTTTTGGAGGTGTACCTGGTGAGTGTGAGATGTGTACCTAGGAGTGTCTGAGGTGTGCCTGGGAGCGCAGAGGTGTACCTGGGAGTGTCTGAAGTGTACCTGAAGAGTCTGAGGTGTACCTGGGAGGTCAGAGAAACTCAGGAGGCAAGCAGGAGAATGGAGTGGGGAGAAGGACTGAGAGAGAGGTGAACCTAGGGAGTGTCCTGAGGTGTACCTGGGAGGTCAGAGATACCTGGGAGGTCCCAGGTGTTCCTGGGAACCTGAGGTGTACCTGGGAGTGTCTGAGGTGTACCTGGCAGTATCTGAGGTGTACCTGGCAGTGTCTGAGGTGTACCTGGCAGTGTCTGAGGTGTACCTGGGAGCATCAGCGATGTACCTGGGAGCAAAGAGATCAGAGTGACAGAGAGTACCTAGGAGTGTCAGAGAGGTGTACCTGGGAGGTGTAGAGGTGAACCTGGGAGACCGGAGGTACCTGGGAGTGCTCAGAGGTGTACCTGGGAGCCAGAGGTGTACCTGGGAGGTCAGAGGTGTATCTGGGAGTGTTCGGAGGTAAGGGGGAGGTTGGAGTGCACCTGGGAGGTCAGAGGTGTACCAGGGAATGTCGTGTGAGTAAATGGGAGTGTCAGAGGTACCTGGGAGTGTCAGAAGTGTACCTGGAAGTGTCAGGAGGTGCCTGGGAGTGTCAGATGTGTACCTGTGAGTGTCAGAGGTGTACCTGGGAGTGTCGGAGGTGTACCTGGGAGGTGGAGAAGGTACCTGGGAGTGTCGGAGGTGTACCTGTGAGTCGGAGGTGTACCTGGCAGTGTCAGAGATGTACCTGGAGTGTCAGAGGTGTACCTGGGAGGTCAGAGGTGTATCTGGGAGTGTCAGAGGTGTATGTGGGAGTGTTGGACGTACCTGGGAGTGTCAGAGGTGTACCAGGAATGTCAGTGAGTAAATGGGAGTGTCAGAGGTGTACCTGGGAGTGTCAGAGGTGTACCTGGGAGTGTCAGCGGTGTACCTGGGAGGCAGAGGCATCAGGAGTGACAGAGAGAGTACCTAGGAGGCCGGTGGTGTACCTGGGAGTGTCAGAGGTGAACCTGGGAGTACGGATGTACCTGGGAGTTCAGAGGTGTACCTGGAGTGTCTGAGGTGTACCAGGGAATGTCAGTGAGTAAATGGGAATGTCAGAGGCATACCTGGGAGTGTCAGAGGTGTACCTGGAGCGGAGCTGTACCTGGGAGTGTCAGAGGTACCTGGGAGTGTCAGGAGGTGACCTGGGAGTGTCGGAGCTGTACCTGGGAGGTGAGGAGTGTACCTGGGAGTGTCTGGGTGTACCGGAGTTTCTGGGTGTACCTGGGAGGTCAGAGGTGCCTGGGAGCACCGGAGGTGTACCTAGGAGTGTCAAAGGTGTACCTGGGAGTGTCAGAGGTGTACCTGGGAGTGGCAGAGATGTACCTGGGAGAGTCAGAGGTGTATCTGGGAGTGTTGGCCTGTACTGGGAGTGTCAGAGGTGTACCAGGAATGTCAGGGGAGTACCTGGGAGTGTCAGAGGTGTACCTGGGAGCTGCAGAGGTGCACGTGGGAGTGTCAGGTGCACCGGGAGTGTCAGAGGTGTACCTGGGAGTGTCAAGATGTGACCTGGGAGTTTCTGGAGGTGTACTTTGGGAGTGTGAGAAGTGCACCCATGAGTGCCTGAGGTGTGCCTGGGAGTGCAGAGGTGTACCTGGGAGTGTCTGAAGTGTACCTGGGAGTGTCAGAGGTGTACCTGGGAGCAAGGAGGTGTCTGGGAGTGTTGGACGTTTACCTGGGAGTGCTCGGAGGTGTACCAGAGAATGTCAGTGGAGTGCCTGGGAGTGTCGGAGGTGTACCTGGGAGTATCGGGAGGTACCTGGGAGTATCGGGAGAACTGGAGTGTCAGAGGTGTACCGGAGTAAAAGAGGTGTACCTGGAGAGCCAGAGGTGTACCTGGGACTGTCAGGTGTAACTGGGAGCCCGGGAGGTGTACCTGGGAGGCCGGAGGTGTACCTGGTGTCAGCGGTGTACCAGGGAGTCTCAGAGGTGTACCCAGGGAATGTCAGTGGAGTACCTGGGAGGTCAAAGGTGTACCTGGGAGGTCAGAGGTGTACCTGGGAGAGCCAGAGGTGTACCTGGGATTGTCTGAGGTGAACCTGGGAGTGTCAGAGGTGTGTACCTGGGAGTGTCAGGGGTGTACCAGGGAGCAGGTGAGTACCTTGGGAGTGTCAGAGGTACCTGGGAGTGTCAGAGGTGTACCTGGGAGCCAGAGGTACCTGGGAGCAAGTGCAACTGGGAGGCAGAGGTGCAGGGAGGATAGAGAGCACCTGGGAGTTCAAACCCTGGGAGTGTGAGAAGTACTGGAGTGGTTGGGGTGTAACACGGGAGTGTCAGAAACCTGGGAGTGAGGGGTGCATGGGTGGAGAACAGAGTACCTGGGAGTGTCAGAGGTGCACCGGGAGTGTCAGAGGTGTACCTGGGAGTGTCATGGTACCTGGGAGTGTCGGAGGTGCACTTGGGAGTGTGGAGAAGTGCACCTGGGAGTGTCTGGGGTACCTGGAGTGTCTAGAGGTGTACCTGGGAGTGTCAGAGGTGTACCAGGGAGGTCAGTGAGTACCTGGGAGTGTCAGGGGTGTACCTGGGAGGCAGCCGGAGGTGTACAAGGAGTGTCAGAGGTGCACCTGGCAGTGTCAGCGCGGTGTACCTGGGAGTGTCAGAGGTGTGCCTGGGCAGTGTCAGAGGTGTACCTGGGAGGCCTGAGGTGTACCTGGGAGTGTCTGAGGTGTACCTGGAGTGCTCAGAGAAGTACCAGGAGTGTCACTGAGTACTGGGAGGAGATGTACATTGGAGGAGAGGTAACGAGTGTCAGAGGTATCTGGGAGTGTCAGAGGTGAAACCTGGGAGCACGGAGGTTTACCTGGGAGTGTCGGAGTTGCA
>NW_024727916.1:0-1770 GCF_018991925.1 Homarus americanus | reverse complement strand
AGAAGGTGGTGAAGTTAACAGGCCGACTGAAGAGTGTGAAGGTAGTGAAGTTAACAGGCCGACTGAAGAGTGTGACGATAGTGAAGACAACAGGCCGATTGAAACATAGAAGGTAGTGAAGTTACCAGGCCGACTGAAGAATGTGAAGATAGTGAAGGTAACAGGCCGACTGAAGAGTGTGACGGTAGTGAAGGTAACAGCCCGACTGAAGAGTGTGAAGGTAGTGAAGGTAACAGCCCGACTGAAGAGTGTGAAGGTAGTGAAGGTAACTGGTCGACTGAAGAGTGTGAAGGTAGTGAAGGTAACAGCCCGACTCAAGAGGACGTAGTGGAAGACAACAGCCGACTGAAGAGTGTGACGCAGGAAGACAACAGGCCGACTGGAAGAGTGTGATGGTAGTGAAGACAACAGGCCGACTGGAAGAGTGTGGACGGTAGTAGAAGAAGAACAGGCCGACTGAAGAGTGTGAAGGTAGTGAAGGCACAGGCCGACTGGAAGAGTGTACAGGTGAAGGTAATAGGTCACTGAAGAGGTGACGGTAGTGAAGACAACAGGCCGACTGAAGAGTGTGACGGTAGTGAAGACAACAGGCCGACTGAAGAGTGTGAAGGTAGTGAAGGTAATAGGCCGATTGAAACATAGAAGGTGGTGAAGTTAACAGGCCGACTGAAGAGTGTGACGGTAGTGAAGACAACAGGCCGACTGAAGAGTGTGAAGGTAGTGAAGGTAATAGGCCGATTGAAACATAGAAGGTAGTGAAGTTAACAGGCCGACTGAAGAGTGTGAAGGTAGTGAAGGTAATAGGCCGGCTGAAGAGTGTGACGGTAGTGAAGACAACAGGCCGACTGAAGAGTGTGAAGGCAGTGAAGACAACAGGCCGACTGAAGAGTGTGAAGGTAGTGAAGACAACAGGCCGACTGAAGAGTGTGAAGGTAGTGAAGACAACAGGCCGACTGAAGAGTGTGACGGTAGTGAAGACAACAGGCCGACTGAAACATAGAAGGTAGTGAAGTTAACAGGCCGACTGAAGAGTGTGAAGGTGAGTAGAGAGGTAATAGGCCGATTGAAACATAGAAGGTGGTGAAAGAGTGCCGGGCGACTGAAGAGTGTGACAGTAGTGAAGACAACAGGCCGACTGAAAGAGTGTGAAGGTAAAAGTGAAGTAATAGGCCGATTGAAACATAGAAAGGTGGTGAAGTTAACAGGCCGACTGAAAGAGTGTGACGGTAGTGAAAGACAACAGGCCGACTGAAGGAAGTGTGTGAAAGGTAGTAGAGAGTAATAGGCCGATTAAAACATAAGTGAAGTGAAGTTAACAGACCGACTAGAAGAGTGTAAGAAGGTGAGTGAGAGGTAACAGGCCGACTGAAGAGTGTGACGGTAGTGATGAAGACAACAGGCGATTGAAACATAGAAGGTGAGAGTGAAGTTAACAGGCCGACGAAGAGTGTGAAGGTAGTGACGGTAACAGGCCGACTGAAGGGGTGTGAGCGGTAGTGAAGACAACAGGCCGACTGAAGGGAATTGGCGACGTGAAGTGAAGACAACAGGCCGACTGAAGAGTGTGACGGTAGTGAAGACAACAGGCCGATTGAAACATAGAAGGTAGTGAAGTTAACAGGCCGACTGAAGAGTGTGAAGGTAGTGACGGTAACAGGCCGACTGAAGAGTGTGACGGTAGTGAAGACAACAGGCCGACTGATGAGTGTGAAGGTAGTGAAGGTAATAGGCCGATTGAAACATAGAAGGTGGTGAAGTTAACAGGCCGAC
>NW_024727915.1:0-12742 GCF_018991925.1 Homarus americanus | reverse complement strand
TGTAAAAAAAATGAAGAGCGCCTTGTGCAAAAAAGCTGCCTTGCTAATGAGTGGTAAACAACAGTCGGAGCTTAGCGGGCCTTTTGTTTTCAAGCATCAGGAACAGGAGGAAAACTTTCTCAGGTTTCTTACAGCATTTTTGCATCCCTATTCAACATGAGCAAGAAAGCAAGTGATGGTAGTATGGTTTCAAAAGCTAATAGAAAGTGTATAAGCTTAGCCGAGAAACTAGATGTGTTAAAATGATATGAAAAAGGAAAGAGGTCTGTGGATATTATATGGAGCAAGCAATAAACATTTTTTCTGAAGTGGATCCATTAACAGAACAAAGCATTAAAATTTAAATAAAGGCAAATGACCTCTACATAAAGATGTATAATGAGAAAAGAAAGCAACTGTGCAAGGTTCTCTTGACAGCTTTATTATCCGAAGGCCTAAACCATCAACTTCAGCTACACCATCAAATACAGCATTATAAGCAACTTCAACATCAACTTCAGGTTCAGTAACAGCTTTATGGAAAGCTACAGTTTCAGCCAGAGTTGAACCTGATGACTTCGTCATCTGAGTAAAAACTCGCACAATATTCATTGGCTGTCCTTATGTTTTAGACTTTACCACCATTGGTGAGTAGAATTTTTGGTTTATATAAGTAAATATTATTTAAAACATATATGAATAGTAAATAAGTGTTGCTTTCAAATTCATACGTAGAGAAATGACGATATGTTTTCACAGGTACGCACTTACTGTTCATACGTTGGCGTTCCCAATCGTCTTGCTTTATTTCTTTACCATTAGTGGTTAACTAATTCTAGTGTTCCATTTATTAACATTAAATAACATTACAGTGATCTCTCGGTTAACGAGCGCCTCGGTTAACGAAATTTTGGTTAACGAAATACCTTCCATAAGATTCTAAACTTCGGTAAATGAGCAATCCCTCGATTAACGAATTCCTTATGAGCGCCCCTCAACATGTTTTCGCTTGCACACTAGCTGTCATATTAGTCCGCCAATACAGTAATCGGTTCTAGGGCTTAAATTCCTTACTATTTTAGTAAATATCAACAAGTTTGTACTATTCATTCAATTATTTTAAAAGTCTTGTATTAAATTTTTTAGTCATTTTAACAATTATTTAACATAATATAAGTACAGGTACAGGGAAACTAGTTTATATATATATATATATATATATATATATATATATATATATATATATATATATATATATATATATATATATATATATATATATATATATATATATATATAGGTTGACAACCCTTTATCCAAAATTCCTTAAAGCTCTGAAAACCAAAAGTTTTTTTTTGTGGGGCATTTTGTTTGTTTTTTTAACAGGGATTAGCCCACCCGGGCGTAGATCACTGACCCACATCAGGGCCTGGGGGACGAAAATGTAATAGTAATAATAATTATAATAATAATAATTATAATAATAATAATTATTCATAGTAAATAAATTTTTTTATAAAAATACACCAAAATAAAAAAATATGAGAACATTAATACAGGTTGTACCTCTCTAGTCCGGCATTCTGTGGTCCGGAAACTCCCATGGTCCGGAACGATTTTAGTTTGTCCAATAGGTAGATAGGCAGCTTTTTTTTTTTCTTTTTACTTATCTGAATTATTATTATTATTATTACAGGAGTATTAAATTTTTGCCCCTCAGGCCCTAATGTGGGTCAGAGACCTATTCCCGGGTGGGCTAATCCCCTTACAAAAAAAACCCGCGGGTAATTAAGGTTTGTTTACATCCGGCAGTTCGGCTGCTCTCTCTCTCTGCTTGTCTATACAGAGTACAACATTTAACCCTTCAATATATATGAGCAGTAAATAAGTGTTGCTTTCATATTCTTATGTCGAGTAATGACGATATATTTTCACATGTGCGCACTTACATACGAGCACTCACTTTTTTTTTACCATTAATGGTTAGCTACTTATATTGTTCCATTTATTAACATTAAATAACATTACAGGTACTTCAAGCAACCACATTCATTTTTTACATTAATTTTACTACAGCTACAATCAGGGTCTTATTTTCTTCAGTTTTATATGTAGAACCAATCAGTCACTGATTTCGTAAGCTTTAACATAAACAATGCCGGCAGCCGTCTCGTCTCCTCTAATATTCCACGTATTATTAATAAATTGTATTGTTAATTTTGCACACACGTACATTAATTCAATAAAAACAAATTCAGAAACATTAATTAAAATATATATGAACAGTAAATAAGTGTTGTTTTCATGTTCTTATGTAAAGTAATGACGATATGTTTTCACGTGTGCGCATGCGCACTTACATATGCGATCTCTCTTTTTTCTTTACCATTATCGTTAGCTACTTCTATTGTTCCATTTATTAACATTAAATAACATTACTTAAAACAACCATATTAATTTTACTACAGCTACAACCAAGGTCTTATTTTCTTCAGTTTTATATGTAGAACCAGTCAGTCACTGGTTTTGTAATCAACGAAAACAATGCTGTGTCATTTCCTCATGTGTTTTAATATTCTACGTATTATTAATGAATTGTATTGCTCATTTTGCACACATAAACATTAATTCAATAAAAAAGACATTCAGTAATAAACAATAATGAATCTTTTGTACATAAGAGAAATGACGCTGTTTACACGATTATGCACGTCGTCTGCACGTTGGCGGGCGTTCAAACCCGTCGAAATTCAAGTTTCCGCCGTCAAAATTTTTATTTATTTATTTTTGTGTGTTCCAATAAAATATGTTAAGAATTAAAAACTCGCAAAATTTGAGAAGCTACTATACGACATTTAACCCTTCAATATGTCTTCAAAGAGACCATGACGCAGAGAAAGTGGTGCTAGTGCTTCCAGGCATAAGCACAAGTCACTATCTATCCAGGAAAAGGGTGAATTTCCATGGTCCGGCAATTTCCATGGTCCGGCACCGGTTAGGTCCCGAGGTTGCCGGACTAGAGAGGTACAACCTGTACAAATTTTAGATCTAAAGTAATAATTTGGTTTACACAATGCAAATATTTTATCTTTTGTGTAAAATATATGAAGTTTACATTCAAAATATTCCCTGACCTGCAAGGAATCCAGAAATGTCTATTATATTATCCTAACTTTAGTCTGAGGTATCATTTATTACTAAACATTAAAATCTAGAGTTTTCACCCAAACATTAATCAGAGAGGTAGGAGCTAGTGAGCTGGGAAAGGGGGGGGGGGGATTTGAGTCCATTATTTGAATGGACATTAACCTGGCGACTGTATTTCTCTTAAATATTAATTGTGTGAGCATACCATCATAAAATTTAGATGTTATTTTTACTACAACATAGGTATTGTGTCGGAAAAAGTGGAGTTTGGGGATCGGGCCAGCCTCTATTGGAATTAATCCCATATGTTCTGTTGTTCACTTTACGCGGTTTTCACTTTCCGCGGTACCGTGGGTTCAATTGACCGCGTAAATCGGGGTACTACTGTACTTAAAACATACATGCAGGTATTCAATTTTTGTAAATTAAGTTCACTACAACATCAGCCAGGGTCTTATTTTCTTCAGTTTCTTATGTAGAGCCATCATCACTCACGAAAACAATGACGTCTTGTCTCCTCGTATGTGTTTTAATATTCTACGTATCTTTAATGAATTGCATTGTTCATTTCACATATATAAACATTAATTCAATCAAATACATATTCAGCAATAAACAATAATGAATTTTTTGTACATATTCTTAAGATAAATGACTATGTTTCCTTAAGTGCACACGTATACATTGGCATTCCACTATCAGTCTCAATTTTTCTTTAATATCAGTGGTTACTTCTACTGTACATTAAATAACATTAATTGAAACATACATATTTTTTACATTAATTTTACTACTACAACAACCAGAGCCTTATTTTCTTCAGTTTCAGGTCGATAACTGACATTATGGGTGTAAACACTGACAACAATGCTGTCTCTTATCCTCTTGTGTGTTTTAATATTCGATATTATAAATGAATTGTATTGCTCATTTTACATATATAAAGATCAATTCAATCAAATACATATTCATTAATAAACAATAATGAATCTTTTGTACATATTCTTAAGATAAATGACGCGATATCCTTAAATGTGCACGTATATGTTGGCATTCCCAATCCATCTCTTTTTTTTCTTTGCCATTAGTGGTTAGCTACTTCTATTGTTTCATTTATTAACATTAAATAACATTACTTAAAACATATATACAGTACAGTATTCATTTTTTTACAGTAATTTTACTACAGCTACAACCAGGGTCTTATTATCTTCATTTTCTCGTGTAGAACCATCTTCCCGGACTCCCGGTTGTAAACACAAACGAAAACAATGGCGTCCCATCTCCTCTTGTGTGACCATATTATTACTGTATTCATTTAATAATAATAATAATAATAATAATTAACGGTTTATTGAAAGAGCTTGGCAGCCAGAAGGCTGAAAATATACAGTTACATATTTGGGGAATGGGTTACGAATTACAAATTATATACAAGTAACATGAGTGACACAAATAAGACATATAATAACTAGATGGGGAAAAGCTCAAACTACAGTTCATTTCAACATAGTGACAGTGCAAGGAGTAGTGTTTACTGGGAGTGAATACACTGATTTATTACAAGTTATTGATAATTTTACAATGGTTGGGACTGGGCTGTTCTTATAGCGATCAGTTCGTGCACGATGGGCTGGATGCGGTTGTGGTGTCGAACAGCAATTCTCGGACTAGGGATCTCAGGTGGTAGTAGGAGCCGGTGTCGGGGATGGTGTAGAAGCTTCTTACCAAATTTGCGGATGAGGTGCATTCAGAAACATTATTTAAAGAATATATTTTTTTTTGGGTGGGGGGGGGGTGGGGAAGAGGGTAAAAAGCCACACAAAAGATATGAAAAGGTCACACTTGGGAACGCATCTCATTGTTATTGCTTTATTTTAATGGTAATTAATGATTCGCTATATGATGATTCACCTTACACCGAAATATTGGAGGACATTTTACCGTCAATATTCGAGGCTTTACTGTACTGTACAGTACAGTACAGGTATATGGATTTTCTTACAACAGTATATATATGTGTCTCTGCCTCAGGATGTGTGTGCCCATGTGAAACAAAAAACAAACAATACTGAGCTTCATCTAATTTTTGCTGAATGGGCCTTTAAATCCTGTGTTGCTGAGAAAAATAAGAGTACAGTACAGCACAGTGATCCCTCGGTTAACGAGCGCCTCGGTTAACGAGTTACCTCCCATAAGATTCTTAACTTCGGTTAACGAGCAATCCCTCGGTTAACGAGTTTCTTACGAGCCGACCTCAACAAGTTTTGCACTTGGCGGTCAACCAGCTGTAGTATTAGTCCACCAATACAGTAATCGGTTCTAGGGCTTAAATTCCTTACTATTTTAGTAAATATCAAGAAGTTTATACTATTCAATAATTTTAAAAGTTTAATATTAAATATTTTTGGCATTTTAACAATTATTGAACATAATTGAAGGTAAAATGACTAGTTTTATGCGCGCCATCCAGCCTCTTAACACAGCAAACAAGCGTTAGTCTCTCTCTCTGTTTTCAGTGGAGGTAACATCTTGCTTGAGACTCTCTTCAACTAAATGCTTTTTTTCTGTTTCCAAACAAATTATTGGTCATTTTGAAATTTATTTTACATATTGACAATATATAGCGCAGTGCAGTGTTATTTTAAAGAAAATATTCTTTATTTACAGCAAGTTTATACAGTACCTAAAAGATCACGTGTTGACATTGTTTAAATCTAGCATGGGGCCTAAGAGATCAAGAAAAGCGATTTCAATCCAAACCAAGCAGGAAATTATAAAAAAAACATGAACAAGGCATTAGAACAAATGCGCTATGCAAAGAATATGGCATGTCGACATCAACTGTGTCGACAATTCTTGCACAGAAAGACAAATTTAAAGAAGTGAAAGTGAGAGACAAATCTACTATAGTGTTTAAAAGTAGATCCCTAATTGCAGAAACCGAGAGGTTACTTCTCATCTGGATTAGGGAAAAACAGATGAAAGGTGATTCAGTTTCTACTGAATTCATTTGTGAAAGAGCCAGGGAGATTTACGAACATTTAAAGACAGATCAACCTTGTTCTTCAGGCACAAAATTTGAAGATTTTTGGGCCAGCAAAGGCTGGTTCGAAAAATTTAAGAAAAGAAGTGACATTTTCAGTGTTGTTAGGCATGGTGAAGCTGCTAGTGCTGATAAGGAAGGGCAGCAAAGTCTTTAGTGGAATTTAAAAAACTGATGGAAGAAGAAAATTATCTTCCACAGCAAGTGTTCAATGTGGACGAAACTGGGCTGTTCTGGAAAAAGTTGCCCAAAAGAACATTCATCACCAGAGATGAAGCCTCTTTACCTGGGCATAAACCCATGAAAGACCGTCTCACTCTATTGCTTGGTGCCAATGCTTCAGGGGATTTCCGACTGAAGCCTCTGCTTGTCTACCACTCTGAGAACCCCAAGGTGTTCAAGCAACAGAAAGTGGTAAGAACAAAGCTTGGAGTTTATTGGAAGTCCAACCGTAAGGCAAGGGTGACAAGACAGCTCTTTAATGAATGGGCTGTTGATGTGTTTTGCCCTTTTGTCAAGAGCTACCTAACCACCAATAAACTCCCTTTAAAGGCTCTTCTCCTCATGTATAATGCTCATGGTCATGACGCTGAACCTGCCAGAAATTTGGATTATCAATTTGACTTTGTGAAAGTGTTGTTTTTGCCTCCCAACTCTACATCAATCATACAGCCAATGGACCAGAATGTGATCAGCAACTTCAAGAAGTTGTACATGAAGAAAATGTTTAGGAGGTGTCATCAGGCAACTTCCAATGATCCTGAACTAACACTGAAACAGTTCTGGAAGACACAATTCAACACCCTGGAGGCTGTAAAATTGATTGTGTCATCATGGCAAGAAGTCTCCACTAGATCCCTCAATTCTTTATGGAAAGCACTGTGGCCATCAGTAGTCCATGATTTTGAGGGATTTCAGGATGACACAGAGTTGGACCAGGAGATTGTGTCCATTGGTCAGTCATTGGGCCTTGAAGTGGAAGAGGATGATGTCGAAGAGCTTGTGATGTCTCATGAGGAGGAACTTACTCCTGATGACTTGAAGCAACTGGATGAGATGTTACAGGTAGAGGCTGACAGTGGTGAGGAGGAAATTGAAACTGATGACCATATGTCAACTAAAGAGTTGAAAGATGTGATTTAACACTGGAAGAAGTTCAGGGAACTGGCTTCAAAGTACCTAGATGTGGAAAAAACTGAACTAACTTTGTGTTATGTTGAGGACTCAATGGTCTCTGTGGTGGATGCAATCCTAGACAAGGTTCTTCAAACTCCAGAGCACGAGCAGTAGGTATATTCAATAAGTGTACAAGACTTGGCGGGATAGCCGACCGATACAGAAGCGAGCACAAGGGACCCCGGACCGTAGGTAGGCCGGAGCCGATCTGAGGGATGTTAGCTAGCTAGGCAAGGAGAGTTGCTAGACATTACTAGGACAATAAATGAGGTTTTCTAATTACTCGACTAGCGCGGTACAGACATAGTACATCGGGACATAGTAAGTGGACATAGGCATTAGACATAAGCATAGATATCAGACATGCTATAATAATATGTAGTAATACAGACATGTGAATAAATGGTACAATGAATGGTAACAGAGTCTTGGCGTCAGGCGTGTTCACATATCTTGGTATTTACATATCTATACACCTCCCTCCCCCTTTACGCTCGTAGTGCAATCTCGAGCGGCTACGGACTCTTTTTCCATGAGTCGGGGGGAGCGGCGAGGGACAATGGGAGGATCAACTGACGACCTTCGTTCCTGGTCTGGGCAAGGGGACACAGGGGACGGGGAGGAAGGTTCGTCACTAGAGGATGGCACTGGGCGGAGATGGCGTCTGTTTCGCCACCACACACGACCACTGGGGAGGCGGACTTGGTACGAACGAGACTCGCCACGGCCCATGACGACCCCGACCTTGTCCCAGCGGTGTGACGTCGGGTCCTGGATTCGTACTTGCTGGCCGACGGCCAACCTGGGAAGGGGGCGGGCGTGGGCGTCATAGTGGCTTGTCACTTGGGCCATCCGGGCAGCCTCACGGCGGTCACACTCGTCCGCCTTGATCTGCCATTCATCTAAGAAGGACTGGGGGTGGGCAGGCACACAAGTACGAAGGGGGCGGCCATACAAAACCTGGGCAGGAGAGCGTCCGGCAGGGGTAGGGGTGTTACGGAGTTCCAGTAGGCCCCTGTCGAACTCCTCGCAGTCCAGGTTCCCCGTCGGTGCTGTCTTGAGGATGAGGTATTTTACGGACTTTACCGCTGCCTCGGCGTGGCCATTCGCCTGCGGGTAATGAGGGGAGGTGACGATGTGGTGGACGCCCCAGCGTTCGGCGAAGCTCTTGAACTCGTGGCTATTGAACGGGGGCCCACCGTCGGTTCGGAGGCGGAGAGGCACTCCGACTTCCCGGAAGAAGCAACAAAACATCCGGATGACCCTGGAAGAGGTGGTGTCCCGACCACAGGGAACTACCACGGGCCATCCAGAGAGCCTGTCGGCGACCACCAGGAAAGACTTTCCGGCCACATTAAAGAAGTCGGCGGACACGGACTCAAAGGGCCGCTTCGGGAGGTCATTGCACAGGTACGGCTCCTGTTGCTGGCTGGGCTGGAGTTGCTGGCAAGGCTCACAGGCCTCAACCGTGCTCTTAATATCGGCGTCAATACCAGGCCAGAAGACGGTCTGACGGGCTCTGCGCCTGGTGGCTTCAACGCCGCGGTGGCTGTCATGGAGGCGGGATAAGGTGCGCCGGCGGAGGGCAGCGGGAACGACGATCCTGGGGCCGTACAACACCAGCTCTCCGTCCGCATAGAGGCTATCCCTTAGCTTCCAGAAGGGGAGGGCGGAGGCGTGAATGTCGTAGCGGTTGGTGGGGAATCCAGCGGAGACGTAGTCGAGGAGTTGGACGTATGCCGGGTCTTGAGCGGCGGCGATGCGAAGCTCCTGGAGAGTCCTATCGTCTTCGATGGAGGGCGTCGTCGTCGTCTTGTCAGCAAGAGAAGTGGCTGTGTGTGTCACTAAAGACCGAACGTGAGCAGCGGCCGTGGTACAGTCGACTTCATCTTCAGGTGTGGGGCGACTAACAGGGGCTCGGGAGAGGGCGTCTGGTATGCACAGAAGCTTCCCGGCGCGCCACACAGCTGTAAAGACGTAAGGGGCGGTCTTCTCTTTGAGACGTTGGAGGCGAGGATTTTCGATGGCGTCCAACGTGTAGTGATTGAGGATGGGTATGAGCGGGCGATGGTCCGTCATGAGGGTGAAATGCCCAAGGCCGAACAGGTAAAGGCGGCACTTGGCCATAGCCCAGGCGACTGCCAGCATCTCTAGTTCGATGGTGGCGTATCTGGTCTCCGTGTCCGTCAAAAACCTGGAGCCACACTGAACTAAGCGCAGTCTACCCTGGCCGTGGTCTTGAAGGAGGGCATATCCGAGGCCGTATAGACGGGAGGCGTCGGTCTGGAGGACCACTGGTAAGGACGGGTCGAAGGGTGCCAAGGCTGGTGGTGACAGCAACGCCTTCTTAACATTCCTGAACGCTAGGTCGTGGTCAGGAGTCCAGAGGAAAGAGCGCTTGGGGCTCATGAGGGGGCGTAGAGGTTGGGCTGATGTGGCGATTTTAGGGGAGAAGTCGGCCAGCTGATTTACCAGGCCCATAAATGAGCGAAGGTCGGTCAGGTTCGCTGGAGTAGGGAAGTCCCTGATGGCCTTGACCTTCTCCTCATCAGCTGAGATCCCCTCTGGCGAGATGTTGTAGCCGCAGTAGTTAACTTGGGAGGCGGCGACCACAAATTTATCTTTGTTCAGGGTGATACCATGGGCACGACATCTTGTGAGCATCAGATGAACTCGGTTCAAGTGGGCCGGGAGATCATCGTCGAAGAGCAGGATGTCATCTACGACCTTCACGCAGTTGGTGACACCCTGCAGAGCCATATCCCCACGGAGGCAGTACGCATCCCCCGTTGCTGCGAAGCCCATGGGTCCGCGGCAGTGTTGGAAGCGGCCGTAGGGCGTGATGAATGTAGTGAGGTGGCGATCTTCTTCCGCCAGGTCGACTTGCCAGTACCCATGTAGTGCATCCGCCGTGGTAAAGAACTTTGCAGACGGGGTGACGCTGCGGACTGCTTGGATGGGCGTAGGCGATGGATGGGCGGGACGGGAGACCTGCGAGTTGAGATGGGTGAGGTCCACTGTAATGCGAACACCTACAGGCTTGGGTGCCAAGACCATAGGGTGGCACCACTCGGAGGGCTCCTCACCGGCGTGTCTGATGATCCCCTGCTGCACCAGAGAATCGAGCTCCGCCTTCACCTTGTCCCGTATGGCAAAGGGGATAGGCCTGGGTGTGTGGATGGCGAAAGGCGTCGCGCCAGGCTTGAGGTGGATTCTCATCGGGGGGCCTGTCATCTTCTTGAGCGGCGTCTTCTGGAGGTCGGGCTTGGAGACAAGGACGTCGCTGAACTGACGAAAAAAGAACTCCCGGGCGGCAGCAGGTGTGGTCATGGCTGAAACAGGTATCTCTGCACACCTGTTGAGGTGTGTCACAGCGAGGATGGGCTTTGGGAACTCGGATGAGACGATGGCCAAGTCCTGACAATGGCCACATGACAAGAGAGGGGTTTGGATGCCCTCATGGACGTGGACTGTGGCAAGGCAAGACTTGGGACCGAGCTGTAGTGTTGCCTTGAAGCAACCCAAAGGTGGAGACATCGGGGACCCGTCCGCTGTGAGCACGTCGTTCATGGCTGTGGGTGACAGGCTACTCCTGGGAATGTTGAGGGCGTCCAGGTGTGTTGGTCCAATCACCGTGATGTCCGCGCCCGTGTCAGGTATCATCAGGAGGTTGGAAGAGTTGGTACCGTAGGACAGACGAACATTGACGGGCTTGGGGGACCTGTCACTCGAGGCATCATCCACGCGTCGGCATCCTTTGTTGTTCTTGGGAGACGGTGGTGTGGACGTTCTGTCGGGCTGTGAAGAGACGTTTTGACCTGGAGATGGAGGCTTCTTGGTGGACCTGCAACACTTGGCGAAGTGTCCTTGCTTGTTGCAAGCGTTGCATGAGACCTTGTTGGCAGGACATCGAGGTGTGCGGGGCCAATGGCCTTGAAACCCGCAGTTTCGACATGTACTATCAGCCGCAGGGCACTTTCCTGGACCATGCTGGCGCTGACAGTTTCTGCAGGATTCGGGAGAAGAAACTGGTGACTGTGACGGGGGCTGTGGAGAGGACGCCGTCTGCATCTGGCGTTGATTCCTCTTGTAGGTGGAGACGGCGTGGACTTGAGATGGCGATGAGTGTATAGCTGAGGCAGCCTCTCTTGTGGCCTCATACGACCTGCAACAGGTGACGAAGTCGGTGAGGGAAGAGGCGGCGTCGAGGGTGAGGAGTTTCTGAAGCAGGTCCTCGTCACGTACACCCATCAGCAAGATCATCTTGAGCTGGATCTCAGCACAGGTTACAGGATCGCCTGTACATAGGTCCACCTCGGCTGCTAGGTCCTTAAGTCGTGCATAGAAGTCTGAGAATGATTCCCAGAAGCTTGTTTGCAGGATAGCAGTTCCCTACGACGCAAAGCTTCATTGCGGAGGCCACGGAAATGACTCTGCAAGGCGTTTAAAACCTCTGTCACTGACCTGGGGGAGTCAGGGGGGATGGCTAGCGTGTGCTCTAGGAGGCGTTGAACATCGAGGGAAATGCACGATCATAATTGGATGAGTTGTTTATGAGGGGGCATTCGGTTGAGGTCAGACATAACAGCAAAGTCTTCGAAACGACGTCGCCATTGACGGTATACTTGATATGTTGCATCAGATTGAAGAGGTGGGGGACTGGGAACTGAAGACTTGCTGTGCAGGGGTGTACTCGAGACGGCAGGCGGTGGAGGCGGCACGGAGAGGTCGACGAGAGTTGAGACTGGAGCAGGTGGTTGAGAAGGCACTGAGGTATACCCAAGGGGGATAGGTGACGTGTGAGGAGGCGTTGTCTGAAGGATAGATGAAGAGGCTGAAGCTGGCGAATTGGTTGTGGCAGCTGGTGAAGTCGTCCTCGTTGCCAGCAATTCCAATAGTCCCAGGAGTTTGTGGTTATCAGCTTGGTGTTGTTGTTGAAGTTGAAGGCGGTAAGCTGATGCCTCTGACTGTCTTGACAATTCCTCTTGACGTCTTGACCATTCCTCTTGACGTCGTTTTTCCTCCTCTAATTGACGTCTTTGGGCTTCCTTCTCTTGGGAAACTTGTAGGAAGTGGATTAACTGACGTATATCCTGGCTCCCATCCTTTGAATTTGGCGCGCCCGGCGTGTGAGGCGTGAGGGGGGGTGGGAGGGTCTGTGAGGCTTCGTCTACCTCATAATCCTCATCTAAATTTCCCGGCAAATCGTCGTGGTCAGACATCTCGTGTTTGGTATGGTTGCGATGGGAAAGACAAGGAGAATAAAGTGAAGTGCTATGTTTTCGTCAATGGACTTGCTTAAGTGCAGGAACTGGCGGGCAAGTAAAAGAGTACTGACTGTAATATTTGTGAAGTGAGAGGAGGCGGCTGGCGGCTGGCGGCGGTGGTGGTGCT
>NW_024727914.1:0-23084 GCF_018991925.1 Homarus americanus | reverse complement strand
TCTCTCTCTCTCTCTCTCTCTCTCTCTCTCTCTCTCTCCGTAAAAGTAATTAAACTCAGTACTCGTCACCATTGTGCCCTACACTGTTAAAAACATGTACAGTAGATGCAAATTGCCTGGTGCTGTTGGTCGAGTTTAAATAAATACTAAATTATTTGTCTACTGCAAAATCAACTGAAACATTTATACTCCATTATTATTATTGTTTTTGTTATTATTGTTATTATTGTTGTTGTTTTATTGTTATTATTATATTAAAGTAGAAAATCAAAATCTAAAAATTTAACTTATTAGACTGTTTATCTGTGTGTTGGTAGAGTGGTAATACAGTCAGCAGATCTAGACTGACGTGTTCCAGCAGTCATCTACCAGTTAGTACTGTCAGTATCAACAGTCACCAACCAGTTAATACTGTCAGTAGCTACAGTCACCCATCAGTCATCCACCAGTTAGTACTGTCAGTATCAACAGTCACCCACCAGTTAATACTGTCAGTAGCTACAGTCACCCATCAGTCATCCACCAGTTAGTACTGTCAGTATCAACAGTCACCCACCAGTTAATACTGTGGTGTGTCACTCAAACATAAAACAGTTCAGCTCTGATTGAATACGTTTAGAGGAGGTAGTGACCGCGGTGGCCGTCAAGAAGCGCAGTACAACGGAGGTTATGCTTTACTGTCATGAATTACAGCGGATGTTATGTATTACAGGTATGATCTACAACGAACATTATGCTTTACTGTTATGAATTATAGCAAATTTTATATATCGTTTGTGAATTACAAGAAAAAATAATTACTGTGTTGTATTGATGAATTAATAATAATAATAAAAATAGGGACGGTTAATCACCATTAAGGACACACCGGGGCCTTGAGGGACACACCGGGGCATTGAGGGACACACCAGGGCATTGAGGGACACACCAGGGCATTGAGGGACACACCAGGGCATTGAGGGACACACCGGGGCCTTGAGGGACACACCGGGGCCTTGAAGGACACACTGGGCCTTGAGGGACATACCAGGGCATTGAGGGACACACCGGGGCCTTGAAGGACACACCGGGGCCTTGAAGGACACACCGGGGCCTTGAGGGACACACCGGGGCCTTGAAGGACACACCAGGGCCTTGAGGGACACACCGGGGCATTGAGGGACACACCAGGGCATTGAGGGACACACCAGCAGTACCAACTGTTGGAGGCAAGAAAAGTTCCAACTCTGTTACTTCGGTAGTAGTGTCATGGTGGTGATGATAGTGTCGTGGTAGTAGTATCTGGTGTGTGTGTGTGTGTGTGTGTGTGTGTGTGAAAACATATGTATGGTGTCTGTTTGGTGTATGGGTTATTATCTGTGTGTATGTGTGAGTGTCTGGACAATCACACACACACACACACACACACACACACACATCAACAGTCACAAGCATGTAAGTTAAACCTCAACATGTAAACAACAAACCCAAATGCCTCCTCGACGCCCCACACCCTGAGTTCGATATCAACCCAATGAGTACGATACCTAGCTCTTGGGTACGATATTAACTCTCAGTACGATACCAAACCTGAATACGATACTAATCCTGAGAACCTTAACAAACCCCTGAGTACGATACCAAGTCTGAGTACGACACCAATCCTGAGTACCTTAACAAACCCCTGAGTACGATACCAACCCCCTGAATACGATATCAATACCCCGAAGACGCTATTAGTCCTCTTAGTACGATATCAGCCCCTTGATTACGATGCCTATGCGTTGAGTACTATACCAATCCCGTGAGTACGATACCAAACCCCTGAGTACGATACTAAACCCCTGAGTACGATACCAATCCCTTAAGTACAACATCATCGTACTCAAGTGAATAAGTCATCCTATCGTTTTAAAGGCTCAAGACATCGTATTCAAAATGGACTGAGTCAATAGTACTCAAGGGGTTGACAAAGTACTCAAGGGGTTGACAAAGTACTCAAGGGACTGACATAGTTCTCAATGGTTTAAAAGACTTTGAAGATTAAAACCTCTTCCCCGAAACATAGAATTAAAAAGTTATATATATTTCTTAATATTGTTCCCACCGACAGTGAAATGAGCTTAGACATAAAAATAAAAATAAAGTAAAATAAGAATAAATACCAAATAAATAAAAAAAAACTCATTTATTATTATCTTTATCCAAATAAATAAATTCTTTGTCTTGATATATAAAAAGAAAGACCAGGCGAAGAATATGGATGTCTCAGGCGTGGTGTTGAGGGGGTGTTCTGGCGGCCGGGGAACGACTGAGGTGATGATAATATTTACATCTGAGGAAACTGAAAGTGCTAGTAGTTGATTTCTGATTTCTTGAGACGACTCGTGAATATAGTGATGATGAGTCTTAAGTTTTGCGGGTTTTTTCTTTTTCGTTGTGGTTTTCTGTCTGTCTGTCTGTCTGTCTGTCTGTCTGTCTGTCTGTCTGTCTCTACGGTGTCCCAGGCCAGTAGATCTCTCCATGTCTCTACTGTATATACGTCGAAGAGGTTGAGTCAAGGTACACCATATAGCACTTATCTTTACTATAACTTGCCCCTCCCCCTGCCCATCCTCCTCCTGCCCCCATTTGTCCCCCATTCCATGCCTCTATCCCCCATCCCTCCCTCCTCCCCTTCCACGGCACCATGGACTAAGGCACGTCTTTTGTACCTCTCTATGTAACGTGTTGACAAGGAGTGAGTCTCTCTCTCTCTCTCTCTCTCTCTCTCTCTCTCTCTCTCTCTCTCTCTCTCTCTCTCTCTACCATGCCTTAACACCCTCTTCTCTACCTCCTCCACCTCTAACCATCTCTCCTCCTCTCCACCAGGACGTTGATACGAAGGCGTCTGTCACCTGATGTAGGAGGTCGTTTCTCCTAAATCTTGGGGGAAATGACTCGATTTTCTGATTTTTTTTTCATTCAATGTGGGTCGAGTTTGCACAGTGATGACGCCAATGTAATCTTACCCCGGCAGGAAAGGAGACGCGCAGAGGGAGAATATCCTATATTTGTCGAGAGAGAGAGAGAGAGAGAGAGAGAGAGAGAGAGAGTTGGTTTAGATAGATAGATAGATAGATAGATAAAGTAAAAACCTTCATAAAGTTACACAACACATTCACAATCACACTCTCTCTCTCTACCTGCACCACCAACACACCTTCCTTAACGCTCTCACGTGCCGCCTACAGGATAAACACACCTGTCGTCATTAACACCTACGGTAGTCTTGAGATAATTAGGATTGGCCCAGCAGGTAATTATACCTAATTAGATACACTTGTGTCTCATAACTTCCCAGCACTCATTAAATGGCTGAGGTAATTAGCTAATGTGAGCACAGGTTTGGCAGCCATCGTGGTCAAATCCTCGAGTACGATGATTTAACACCTGAGTACGTTGATTTAACCTCTTGAGTGCGATGATTCAACCCATTGAGTACGATTATTTAACCTCAAGAGTACGATGATTTAACTTCTTGGAAGCAAAATGTGTTGTCTAATGGTAGACCATGCTGACATATGGTATCACGAGAATTGTGACCAAGTCCCAGGTTGATGATCTGACTTTCTGCCTCATTTACACACAATTGCAGGGTCTCAATTGTTTCTCTTACTTTGACAACACAACATACATATAGCGTTTCTCATTATTGATCTTTTTTTCATTTTTGTATTTCTTTATTATTATTATTATTATTATTATTATTATTATTATTATTATTATTATTATTATTATTATTATTACATTTTCGCCCCCCAGGCCCTGATGTGGGTCACTGACCTGTGCCCGGGTGGGCTAATCCCCGTAAAAAAAAAAAATCTAACTCTGAGTACGATGACTGAGACTCTTGAACGTGATGACTGTGGTGTATAAGTAAGTATACATATACCAACCGTGTATCATGAGACCTATGTATAATATGGTGTATTCATAAGTATAATGATTAGAAAAAATCATATAACACCTAAAGTAAAATAAATCCTGACAAATTAATATTATCTAAGTAACATCTAATATATTCTCAAATATTCTCAACACAAATCATCACACACTGGTATAAAATAAATATATAAATTATTGCTTACTCCAATGTCTAATTTCTTCATAAACATTCTAAACATAAAATTAAAAATAAATTACAAGTTGGTTTATATACAGTATATATTGTCTAAGTTCAGTCCTTAAATATTATTCTCAACACGAGGATAATTTCTCAGAACAGAGACTCAAAGAGGTGAAAAAAATTGGGCCATTATACTAATTCACAGGAAAGTTCACGATATGCAAAACACTGTAGGTGGTGGTGGTGGTGGTAGGGGGTGGTAGGGGTGGTGGTGAAGTGGTGGTGGTGGTGGTGGTGGTGGTGGTGGTGGTGGTGGTGGTGGTAGGGGTGGTGGTGGTGGTGGTGGATGGTGGTGGTGGGGGTGGTAGGGGGTGGTGGTGGTAGGGGGTGGTGGTAGGGGGTGGTGGTAGGGAGAAGCTTGAGTGGTGTCCCAGGGTCACCGTCTGTGCTGTCAGGACGGGGATGTGTCGTGTGTCCTGCAGGATACTGAGGTGTACGGTATGGAGTCCTACCTTTAAAGTAGCTTATACATACAGTAAAACCTCTATTTAACGGACAGTATGGTAAGAAAAGTCCGTTATATAGAAGGTCCGTTAGATGTAAGACCTCCATTTAACGAACTATATAGAGAAAAGTCCTTTATATCGAGGTTAAACCCACATCTAACGAACTATATAGAGATAAATGTCCATTATATAAGGGTTTCACTGTACGTACAAATAAATAGCGAATCACGCTATAAAAGAACGCAGAGAATATCACCATTCACATTAATTCCTGTACTGTTTGTTGTGTGGTCGGCGGGGGAGTGAGGTGTGGTGGCTGGTGGCGTGAAATATGTATCAGTAAATGTAAAAATTAAAATAAGAGCATTACATTATGACGCTGCTGGAAATGTGGAAAAAAATATCCATAAATGATAAAAGTGTATATTTATTGTTGACGGCTCAGGGGGAAGTTGTGTTGACGGCTCAGGGGGAGGTTGTGTTGACGGCTCAGGGGGAGGTTGTGTTGACGGCTCAGGGGGAAGTTGTGTTGACCGCTCAAGGGGAGTTGTGTTGACGGCTCAGGGGGAATTGTGTTGACGGCTCAGGGGGAAGCTGGTGAGTGTAAGATTAGGGTTGTGATTAGCTGCATAGAGATTGATTGAGACTGGTTAGTTAAGTAGATAAGAGGGATTAAGGCTAATTAGCTGACGAGACAAACAGAAAACGTGTGTTGGAAACTTTCATAAACAAACAAATTATCGTGAAGTGAAACAAAAAAGACACACACACACACACACACACACACACACACACACACACACACACACACACACACACACACACACACGCACACACACACACACACACACACACACACACACACACAGGATTGAAAAGAAAAAAATCCCATCAGTCTCCAGCAATAAAAGTCTCGGGTCTTCAAGTCGAGGCTCCATTGGTGCGTCTCACTGCCGTGTTGGTGTCAGAGAGAGAGAGAGAGAGAGAGAGAGAGAGAGAGAGAGAGAGAGAGAGAGAGAGAGAGAGAGAGAGAGAGAGAGAGAGAGAGAGAGAGAGAGAGAGAGAGAGAGAGAGAGAGAGAGAGAGAGAGAGAGAGAATGTTCCACGATGCGTTCCAGTGTCGTAGTGGTATCTCTAAATTAAGCTGTGTGTGTGTGTGTGTGTGTGTGTGTGTGTGTGTGGATTATAATACTCACTCTACCCAGGTATGTCTCTGCATAATAGAGTATAATAACAAGCTATTACTTATTACACACGAGAGTTTATAATGGGAAGTATCGTTTACCAAGTATGTAGCAAACACATATCACCATTGAGTAGTTTCCAGATATTGTTATGGTGACCTGGGAATTTTGACCCCAATGGTTAATGAGTTTTGTCCATTGTCCGATTAATATGTCCACTGTCACAGGGTATCGTTCAACGTCATAAAGTTGTGTTCAGTGGCTTATATATTCTGTGTTTTGTTTCGGCTCCTAAATTTTGGTCTCGAGTTATATATATTAGGTCGGTGAGTTATTATGATTTGGTTGTGGTTTTTCTTGGTCTTTCTTTCTTTCTTTCTTTCTTTCTTACACACACACACACACACACACACACACACACACACACACACACACACACACACACACACACCGAATCCAATAACCCCCTTCCTCCCTTGATTGGAAGTTAATCACTCGTCCTTAACTACAAGTCAGTAATAAGTCAACTACCATCGTCACTACAACTTACTCGCCGGAGGTATAGGTTAGGTTAGGTTAGGTTAGGTTAGACTTGGCCAGGCTCCGGGTAAGTGATGTACCAAGTCCTGAAACATAACATAACTACACAACACAGCACTTCCTGCCCTCCCCTCTCCTTTCCCTTCCCTTCCCTCTCCCCACCCATTCCTCGCCTGCCCTTCTCCCACCCACCTCCCTCCCTCCCACCTCCCCACCTCATCTCCCCACCCCTCCCTCCTCGTCTGTACACTTGAAGAAAAATAAAATCTCAGGGTCATCAAAAATTTCATCCCCGGGTGAAAAAATCAAGACAAACTTACAAATGCAGAGGAGGAGGAGGAGGAGGAGGAGGAGGAGGAGGAGGAGGTTGGTGTAGTAAACGCCATTAATCCAGGTTGGAGGTCGGAAAATTTCTCTGAATGAACCGCCAGTCACCCAGAGTCATCCCTTAATGATGTCGAGTCTCATGTAAATCTTCGGAGCAGGAGGAGACACGCGGTTCCTTCTCCACCTTAACCTGAATACGTACTTGGGGGAGGTGGTGAGGGGGGGTGTGGAGGGAAAGGGGTTAGTGGAAAAAGGGGAGCAGAGAGTGGTAAGGGGATATGGGAGGTGGGGGACAGGGATCTCTCTCTCTCTCTCTCTCTCTCCACCAAGACACTCTCTAATCTGTTAATTAAACTTTTGTGTCGCGGTAGACAACACCTGGTGAAGTCTTTAGTCCCTCCTGTCACCAGCGGCGAGGCCCAGATGTCGCTCATGACCCCACACACACACACACACACACACACACACACACACACACACATAGTTACATACATACATACATACATACAGCTAATCACGTTAGAGATTCATCGATCAAAGCCAAAGACGGTGATTCAATTATGACGTCTTCAATTGGATTCCTCCTTTCATGAGTCAAACGGGACCGTCACTTAGGGAAGAAGTCAGAACTAATCGTCAAAGTCTCTCGTTAGACAGAACTAGTCAGATATTTCTCCTGACTCCATTATACAGCATCTTCTCTTCACCTTATATAATATAACCTAACCTAATTTAACTTAACCTAGCTTAACCTAACCTGGCTTAACCTAACCTAACCTAAGCAAATCTAACATAACTTGAGAGAGAGAGAGAGAGAGAGAGAGAGAGAGAGAGAGAGAGAGAGAGAGAGAGAGAGAGAGAGAGAGAGAGAGAGAGAGAGAGAGAGAGAGAGAGAGAGAGAGAGAGAGAGGTAACATTCAACTCTACCAAACTACAGTAAACAATAAACACAAACTCCCTCCCTCAGTCTAACCATGTTAACTACTACACCAACACCACGAAAGAAAAAAATCAAATATTTTTCATCAATTTCTTTCCTGTTCACAGTTCAATTTAATATCAAAAACACCACTTCCCCCTTTTTTTCCTCTCAGCGACGTGGACAGACAGACAGACAGACAGACAAACAGACAGACAGACAGACAGATAGACAGACAGATAGACAGACAGATAGACAGACAGATAGACAGAGACAGACAGACAGGATGGAGTGACACCAAAACTGAAAATTCCACCACAATATACCTCATATTAAAATGACGTTCTTGATAAGTCCACCTATGTCTGTGGTAAGTTCAGCTATGTCCGTGACAATTCCAACTACGTCCGTGACAATTCCAACTACGTCCGTGAAAATTCCAATTACGTCCGTGACAAGTCCAGTGACCGGACATGGAGGGATCGCATTTTTTTTTTTTTTATAACCGGACAATTGACTCAGGGACGACTTTCCAGGGTGACACTATAAGAATGCCAGCACAATGCCAACTCGAGCGATCACTTTAGCCTGCACGAGCAATGAACAACACAAGGTCGAGCGATCAACAGCGCCACACACAAGCAATCAACAGTGCCTGCTTGAGTGATCAATAGCGCCTGCACGAGCGAACAATAGCACCAGGAAGAACAATCAGCAGCACCAGCAAAAGCAATCAATACTGCCTGGCGTTCTCCTGCACCCGTGATGATCCAAAACACGTTCCTGTAACCTGAACAACCAAGTGAAGAACATGAGAGAGAGAGAGAGAGAGAGAGAGAGAGAGAGAGAGAGAGAGAGAGAGAGAGAGAGAGAGAGAGAGAGAGAGAGAGAGAGAGAGAGAGAGAGAGAGAGAGAGAGAGAGAGAGACTTTGCATTGACAGGTACACGGGCAGAAGAGACAGAACGCCGTACAAAATAGTGACAGAAAGACAGATGTAAAGTTTCTTTTTGGGTCAGGGAGGAAAAATCGAAGCCACGACCGTCAGAGTGACAGGAGACGGGATTCAGATTAGTCAGAGCAAAAGTTTTACTGACGGGAAGAGGAAGTCAAGAGGAAGGCAGATGGAAGACAAGACACGGCAAGTGGAAGTGAAGACAAGACAGAAGGAAGTCAAGACAGGCGAGGAGGAAGTAAAGAGAGGCCAGGAGGAAGTCAAGTCATTGCAGAGGAAAGTCAAGACAAGGCTGAGGGAAGTCAAGACAAGGCAGGGGGAAGTCACGAGAAGAGGAAGTCAAAACAAACCAGAAGAGACGTCAAAACAAACAAGGAGGAAGTCAATATAGGCCAAGAAAAAGTTAAGCCGGGGACATCAAAGCAAACCACGAAGAAGTCAAACGAGGAGGAAGCCAAGCAAGACGAAGAGGTTTAAGGATTAGAGAAGCGCAAGTGCGGTGCCGACACGAGAGTGAAAGAAGTGGTGGTGGTGCATGATGATGGTGATGATGATGATGATGATGATGATGATGATAACACCTCAGGTACACACACACACACACACACACACACACACACACACACACACACACACACACCAAGAGACCCCGCCGTTCTTCTTCACACAACCTTACAAGAACTGTAAATATACCAAGGTGTTCACTGAGGCGTCGAACATGAGCGAGAGAGAGAGAGAGAGAGAGAGAGAGAGAGAGAGAGAGAGAGAGAGAGAGAGAGAGAGAGAGAGAGAGAGAGAGAGAGAGAGAGAGAGAGAGAGAAAAGTTGGCAAAAATAACACATTACCGACAAGTCTTGTGATCTCTTTGGCGTTCATAAGACCTAAGTGCGTCAAGGTGTGTTCACTGAGGCGTCTTGGTTGAGTTTGGAGAGAAGGATGAGTCAAAGAGATGTGTGATATATTGGTAAATAACGCGATACTCTGTAATGTCTTAGATGTTTATTGACTTGGGTTGTAAGTCACAGCTGGGAAGGGATGTGTTTATTAGCGTGATATTTGTGTATTAGTGGCCCTCAAGTGGGAGTTAAGCAGATAGGGATAGTTGGATTTCCAGGAATATCAATAGTCTTTTAACTATTCTGAAGAGGAGAAAAATACTATGCATTTTCTAGACGACAAGGAACCTGCTGGCATCTGTCCCTACGAGCTGTGATCACCCCCCGTGGCCCAGGTACGTGTTTCCAGATCGCCAAACTACAGACAGACACACACACACACACACACACACACACACACACACACACACACACGATTGTTTCACTTCCTCTCACTGTCCTTTAAAGAGGGTCACGGCTCTCCAAACAGTGCTTCAGTGACCTGAGGTAGTTTAGGAAATTAGATCAAAGGACTAGGAGTACGAGTTAGGTCAAAGGTTATGGTCGAGGTCAAGGCTTACGAGCGAGAGGTTTGATTGTCCGAGCTCTCCTCAGTGACTCCCCAGCACAACAGCGGACGAAAGAACTTAACAAGAATATTCACCAGAGTGTAAACATCATCTCAGATACACAATTCTTTAAAGCTTGTTGTCACTCTACATCACACCGAGAATAAACGAGGATATTATTCACTCACGGACTTATTTACACTCACTGTCAATAGAGTCCAGATGATATTGTGTATTATGACTGATACTAAACCGCTGTAGTGATGGTCATACAAGTTACCAAATGCCTTTAGTGAGGTGAGGCTGCATTGTGCTTATGTTCTAAAGAAGATCAACAACAGGTAATATAAAGAATAAACTTATGACTAATATAATATGGGAGTTAATTCAATAGACCAAGAACCAGCTCCTTACGTGACTCAAAGACCACATTAGTGTGTTGTATATCATTAAAGATCTATTTACCGAACTTGGCTGGTGTCTAAGGCAAGTGACGGAGTATGTAAAACAGGAGGAGGAAGTCATCTGTCACCGAGGTCAGACGGGAGGAAGAAACGCGAGGCCCTTCATAAATACAAGGAAATGAGCCATCCCCAAAAATATATAGTCCACTCGTATGTATGTAAATCCACAAGGAAGGGTTAGTGCCGACGCCGTAACACCATGTGAGTAAGACGTGTCACCGTATATTAGTGACTGTATTTCAACCCTTAATGGCATAGTCCTTTAAATCCATCATACCCTCAGCTTAAGTAAACAAAAATACTCAGCCTGAAGACATGAAACAAAAGAAGATTAACGTGTAGTACCGGAGTTAGCCACCAGGATCTACCAGGAGGACTTAATATCAACAGTTTTATGACATATGGTCCAAAGTCTGTAAGGATATGAGCAGCTGTAAGAAGAAAATTTCCTCTCAGGGGTAAAAATTTACGGCTGAATACAAAATTCCAATAAGGGTAAAGTAGCGACGTAATCCAGTTTTCATTGCTCAGTTTGTGACTCAGTAGTTGCAACAAATTGGTCCAGCGACTAACACGACAACACAACTTTATGAGATCACAAGTTGGGGGAAGTGTATTTGGTTCAGCGTGTATAGGGGGAAGAGAGGAGGGGGGGGAGGGAGAAAGAGGGAGAAGGGGCAGGGGAATGGGTAGGGGAGAGGGAAGGGGGACGGGGGATGGGGGTACGTTGTTTCACGGTTCACTTGTTACTGTCAGGGATAACCGAGTCCTGTATGGAAGGAACTATTAAGGTTCCTTCCTCCTCTTCGTCGAGTTATGATTGACTGGGACTAAGAGGCGTCTCGTGTCTTATGGAGGTAAAGATATAATTAAAAAAAAAATCCCTGAAGAAAAAAAATAACCCAAACATAAACTCTTAATTACGTTTCTCTTTTGGACTTTTATTTTTTTGTCTATCCTTATTCCTTCTTTGTTTCTTCTTATTATTATTCTTCTGTTCTTTAGCATATTTTTATTCTGATTGTTGTATGTACTCCTTCGTAATTCCTTCTTCCTGGGTCTGGTCTATGTCTCGGGTCAGTTGTGTGTTATGGACCAGCTCTGAGTCCCAACACGGTCTATGTCCCGGGCCAGTTGTGTGTCCCGGGCCAGTTGTGTGTCCCGGGCCAGTTGTGTGTCCCGGGCCAGTTGTGTGTCCCGGGCCAGTTGTGTGTCCCGGGCCAGTTGTGTGTCCCGGGCCAGTTGTGTGTCCCGGGCCAGTTGTGTCCCGGGCCAGCTTCTCGTGACCGAACAATGTGGCACACAAATCATGGTTGGTTATTATTATTATTATTATTATTATTATTATTATTATTATTATTATTATTATTATTATTATCGCTACTACCACTGCTGCCTCCACTGTTACTGTTGTTACTGTTACTGTTGGTTTATCTGTTGTCACTGTTCCTGTTACTGTTGGTTTATCTGTTGTCAGTGTTCCTGTTACTGTTGGTTTATCTGTTGTCACTGTTCCTGTTACTGTTGGTTTATCTGTTGTCACTGTTCCTGTTACTGTTGGTTTATCTGTTTTCACTGTTCCTGTTACTGTTGGTTTATCTGTTGTCACTGTTCCTGTTACTGTTGGTTTATTTTGTCGTTACTGTTCCTGGAGTTCCTGTTGTTGCCGTTGTTGCCGTTGTTGTCGGGATTATTTCAACAGCAGTCAGACTCACTAAAGGTTGATTGTCTCATTCCAACGTTGTTAACAGTGGCACTCGGAGCAGGAAAATGTAGAGAGGGTAACTGTCTGTCTGTCTGTCTGTCTGTGTCTGTCTGTCTGTCTGTGTCTGTCTATCTGTCTCTTTATTCTCCCTCTCCCCCTTTATTTATCTTTCTATTTTTAACGTTTTTATCCCTCTCTCCCTCTCTCTCATTCTTCTTTTTATGTATTTTTCCTCTATTATCTCTCCTCCTTCATATACCTCTCTCTCTCTCTCTCTCTCTCTCTCTCTCTCCCTGATACACCCTCTTTGAGAAGCTTTGTCCTCCCCAGCGAGCATCATAAGAGCCTTGGAAGGTGTTTCTTGGAGGCCAGAGAGAAAAAAACCAAATCCTACTTAGAAATGGACCAGGATGAGATTTCCTCCCCAACCACCTCCTGACGCTCTGTGACATCTCGTACTCTCTCTCTTCCTTCCTAATTCCTTCCATCTCTCTTTCCTTGTTGTTCATCCATCTTTATTCCTTCTGTTTCTCTCACTCTCTACTGACCCCCCCCCCTCTCTGTCTCCGTCCGTTTGTCTGTCTGTCCGCCCGTCCAAAATTAGGTTGGCCTTGATGGGACGTCGTCTCTGGACAACCAATATCCCTCTTATTGAAGGAGAAAGTTTACACGAGGAAGACGGATGCAAATGTTGTCCGAGCCTTGGAGGAGGAGGAGGAGGAGGAGGGGGTGAGAGACCGGTAGGGGAGATGGAAGGAAGGAGGGAAATAAATAAGTAGACAGGGAAGGAGGAAGTAAAATGGAGAGTGAGGGTGAGGGAAAGAAAAAAGTAGACGAGGGAGGGAGGGAGGGAAAGGAAGAGTGAGGAAGAAAAGGAGGGGAGAGGTAGGGTAAGAAATATGTAGACAAGAAATTAGAGAGGGAGGGAGGGAGGGAGGGAGGGAAAAAAAATCATTGGATGCCTCGGTCGAAAGAGTGACCCTGACGTTTATACAGTAGATGTGAACTGAGCCGCTGGTGTAATAATAAAAATAATAATAATAATTTACGGTTTATTAAAAGAGCATGACAGCCGGAACGCTGAGAATATAGTTACATAATTGGGGAACGGGTCTCTTGATTGAGAAATAATATACAAGTAACATAAGTGATACAAATATGATATATAATAACTGGGTGGGGAGAAGGTCATACTACAGGGCATTTCAACATAGTGACAGTGCAAAAAGTAAGATTGACTGGGAGTGAATACACTGGTTGATTACACGTTATTGATAATTTTTACAATGGTTGGGACTTGGCTGTTCTTATAGCGATCAGTTCGTGTTCGTATGGGCTGGATGCGGTTGTGGTGTCGAACAGCAATTCTCGGAAGAGGGATCTCGGGTGATAGTAGGAGCCGGTGTCGAGGATGGTGCAGAAGCTTCTTACCAAATTTGCAGATGACGTCGTGGTGATGGTCAGTGAGAGTCGAGAGGATCAGTGTGTTGAGCGCTTCTTGATATGTGGAGTAGGAAGGGGAGAGAACAATCTTGCATGCCCTCTTTTGCACTTTTTCTCGGTGTTTACGTTGTGTGGGTGTGTGAAGGTGGCGTTGTGATGTGGTTAAGTCAACGCTGTGATGCCACACAATTTCCCAAAAGTTAAAACACCGCCAACACACTAAAACTACTATTACTACTACTACTTTGTTGTCACTTGGAATCGAGTATGACGACCATCCAGCTATGATACAATGATATGAAGTATTAGGGATGTCACCTAGGTTAGTGAGTTTTGAGGTGACTAAAGAGGCCGATACGGGACCCGCAGCGTTGTTCACAGTCGTTGCACATGTGGAGGGTTCCACATGTGCAGTGTCTTTCCGGCGTTGGCACTTGTCTGCCTCGGTTTGCAGTCGGGCTAACTCGAAAGTATTGACACTTTCTCGTGTGGTGCTCCTCCAAGCGTTACGATTTGGAGTAATCGACTCCCAGGTGAGGGGGTCGATTTGGCACTTTTTCAGGTTTGTCTTAATACTATCCTTTTACCTTTTCAGTTGTCCGCCGGCGTTACGTTTACTATTCGTTCGGTGACTGTAAAGTAGCTGCTTTGGCAGTCTACTGTCGTCCATGCGGGTAACATGGCCAATCCAACGTAGTTGTTCATGGATAATGGTAGCCTCGATGCTCCTACGGTTGGTGTCAGCAAAAATACTGGCATTTGTTCTCTTGTCTTCCCAGCGAACTCGGAGGATGGAACGTAGAGTAGACTACGTTGGTAAAAGCTTCAAGTGCCTTGAGGTGCCTCCTGTATGAGACCCAAGTCTCACTGCCATATAGCAGGGTGGGGAGGACCACTGCTCGATATACGTGCAGCTTTGTAGATAATTTCAGCTCCCTACAGCTGAAGACACGATTTCGGAGTCTGCCAAAGGCTTGAGATACACATCTGATCCGATGCTGAATCTCTTCATCGATGTCTGCGGTGGTGGACAGGTGGGAGCTGGGATACCGTAAGTGGGCAACATTAGAGAGGGTAGTACCGTTAAGCTGGATGGATGGTGGAGGTGTGTATGAACCAGGGGCAGGTTGAAAGAGAATCTGAGTCTTACGTACATTCACCTCAAGGCCGAAGTGTGCATACGCGTCTGCGTAGGTGCTCAGGATCTCCTGTAGGTCGTGTTCAGTATGGGCAACAAGGGTGAGGTCGTCTGCATACTGAAGTTCAGTAATGGAAGCTGCCGACACCTTTGTTCTTGCCTGGAGTCGTGTTATGTTGAAAAGACCCTTCACCCGGATCTCGATGTTCATCCCGCTGGAAAAGAGATTTGGTGCCAGTACACACCCTTGTTTAATCCCCGTTTGTCTGGGGAAGAACTCTGACTGGGTGCCATTGTGCAGGACACTGCCGTTCATGCCATCGTGGAGTTGCCTCATAATGGCGATGAATTTTGGTGGGCAGCCAAAATTGCTGAGGGTCCACTAGAGGGCTTCCCTGTTGACCGAGTCGAAGGCCTTGGTTAGGTCGATGAAAGCCATGTACAGGTCACGACGCTGTTCTCTGCACGAACACACACACACACACACACACACACACACACACACACACACACACCTGAAATATATTAATTCTCAGTGGCCAACGATATATTTCCTTCTCCACCCTCAAGGAACAAAAAATATTATCCCACATGTAAAATAAATTCTCAAACTCGGGTATAAATTCCTTAAACTGTGACGGCCATAAATTCTCGACCACTCGGGGAATTTATTACTGGAGGAGATAATGATTGTATTGTCTCTTATGCCATGGTCTCTCTGTCTCTCTCTGTGTGAAGGATGGTCTTTTTGTCTCTCTGTCTCCACATAAAATAAGTACCGCACCTCAAAAAATAATTACCGCTTTGTTTTCTATACCCGTAGGAGAAGATACGAAATATTTTATGATTAACTTTCACCTGGTATTAAATGTATGTATGTGTGTGTGTGTGTGTGTGTGTGTGTGTGTGTGTTTTAAGAAAATATTAATAACAGTAGTGGTGGTGATAGTGATGGCAGGATGTGGTGGTGGTGGTGGTGGTGGTGGGGTGTGGTGGTGGGTGTGGGGGGTGGTGGGTGGGGGGTGGGGGGTGGTGGTGGGTGGGGTAGTGGTGGTGGGGTGGTGGTGGTGGTGGTGATAGTGGTGGTGTGGGTGGTGGTGTGGGTGAGGTGGTGGTGATGTGGGTGGTGGTGGTGATAGTGATGGCAGGATGGTGATGGTAGGAATGGTAGCAAGGTGGTGGTAGTTGTAGCAGGATGGTGGTGGTAGCAAGATGGTGGCAGCAAGATGGCAGGCAGCAAGATGGTGGCAGCAAGATGGCAAGATGGTAGGCAGGCAAGATGGTGGCAAGATGGTGGCAGCAAGATGGTGGTGGCAGCAAGATGGTGGTGGCAGCAAGATGGTGGCAGAGCAGCAAGATGGTGGCAGCAAGATGGTGGCCAGGCAGCAAGATGGTGGCAGCAAGATGGTGGTAGGCAGCAAGATGAGGTGGCAACAAGATGGTGGCAGGCAGCAAGATGGTGGCAGCAGGATGGTGGTGGTAGCAAGATGGTGGCAGCAAGATGGTGGTAGGCAGCAAGATGGTGGCAGCAAGATGGTGGCAGGCAGCAAGATGGTGGTAGGCAGCAAGATGGTGGCAGCAAGATGGTGGTAGGCAGCAAGATGGTGGCAGCAAGATGGTGGTGGCAGCAAGATGGTGGCAGCAAGATGGTGGCAGGCAGCAAGATGGTGGTAGGCAGCAAGATGGTGGCAGCAAGATGGTGGTAGGCAGCAAGATGGTGGCAGCAAGATGGTGGCAGGCAGCAAGATGGTGGCAGGCAGCAAGAGTGTCGCAAGTGAAATACAACGGCAGTTTCTTTGCCCTGCCCCAGGATGGAAGTCTCAGCGCTGACATTATTCCTCAACATTGTTTCTTTATGAGGGGGAAATATTTCTTAAAGGTAAAAGCAACGTTTCTCATTTCGTTCCCCTTCATAATAGCAGAAGTGTTTTGTTAACTTATAAATTTCTGGCCAGAGTGATTTACCTCCAGCAATTCAATATAAGAGTGAGGAATGTTGTCGCCTTTGTGTGTGTGTGTGTGTGTGTGTGTGTGTGTGAACATAACCAGGATAAGATGGTGTTATAACTATAGTTTCTGTCCACCACCAACACCACCACAACCACCACCAACACCACCACCACCACCACACCCAGCACCACACAACACCACCCACACCACCACCACCACCACAAGCCACCCACACCACCCACACCACCAACACCACCACCACCACCAACACCTAACACCACCACCACAACCACCACCACCACACCACCACCACCACCACCACCACCCACACCACCACCCAACATACACTCCTCCATCAATTATCACTCAAGTTTGGGTCTTAATAAAATATGGGAGAAGACATTACTTTATATTACTCTTTCTTGTCTATCATGTCTCTCTTAGTCATTATTTATCATACTACATTCCTTATCTATCATGTCTCTCTTAGTCATTATTTATCATACTACATTCCTTATCTATCATGTCTCTCTTAGTCATTATTTATCATACTACATTCCTTATCTATCATGTCTCTCTTAGTCATTATTTATCATACTACATTCCTTATCTATCATGTCTCTCTTAGTCATTATTTATCATACTACATTCCTTATCTATCATGTCTCTCTTCGTCATTATTTATCATATTTATGGTATGACTTAATTATTTTTGTTTTCTCATTTATCGCGTAATGTTACCCTCGAAAATTACGCATTTATTAATTAATTTTCATGTTGTTGGGTTTATTATGGTAATTAATTGCATCGATAATTGAGTTTAAAGGCGTCAGTCAGGGTGAAGTTATGAGATAATTTATTTATAATTATCCACTACTGTAGTTAAGGATTTACAGGTCGTTAATATGATCTGTATTTATGTAGCGTCACCCATACTCTTACAGGATATAACAAAGGCATATATGGTGGGATATATTTCTGATAATAGTCCTCATATTGAATATTTTCACTATATTATGATTCACTGTCAGTTTGAGTCCCATTGAGCGGGGCGCCCCAAGTCGACCCAGCTGTGATATGGGTACCTGACTTCATAACTCAAGGAAAGTGAAAGGTAGTAGAGTGCAGTGTTGGCTTCGCTGTCTCCTTGTGGTTCGAAGGTATAGTCTACAGTATACTAAATCCACACTGCCCTGAATTAGTGGTCAGTGTTATGGGACCTTATATATTTATTTATTTATTTATTTTTTTTTTTTTTACTTTACTTAACAAAATTAAAACTAAATGCCTAAAATAATTGCAATCCCAGAACGAGATTATTTCTAAAACGACAATATAAAAATTTTTTTAATTGCTTTCAGTCTCGTACAATGAATTATATGTTTTTTTCAGAAGCTTAAAATATTAGGGTTATTAGTTTATTTTTAATTCGTATTATATTTATACAATTATTACTGTACTAAACTAAATATATTCTGCATTCATAACATTAACGCTCCTTATAATATAGGTCACCGGAAAGGAATGAGCCTAGATTTTAACATATAACAATTTAAGACCTGGGCAGTCATTTTCGGTGTGTCTGTATAACGAGGTGACTGAGATACGCTGTGGTGAAGGTCTGTATAGCGAAGTTCCAGCCATTGAGGGTAAAACATAATATTCAATACGATTACCAGCTTCCACGGTGTATAATTCATAATACACTAATAACAGTACATGTTGTTCCATTGTAAATGACGTAATATATTTTTATGAAAAAAATATGATAAACATTCTGTTTGTCTGGGAACTGTGTGTGTGTGTGTGTGTGTGTGTGTGTGTGTGTGTGTGTGTGTGTGTGTGTCTTTCGCCACAAATAACCACAGGTAAAGACACTGGAGCTCCTCTGACTACCACAGCAGCACTTGACACACCTCAGCAGGTAATGATAACCTCCACAACGCGGCTCAATAACTTCCTAGACACAACCTCATCCATTGTTGAAGAATCTGCTTGCTATCCTAACGCGTTTATATACATATATATTCCACAGGAAACCATAATTTATATGACAAGACTGCGACCTTGGCGACCAAATATATATAAATTACAGATATGTCCTGAAAACTGCAAGGGCGGGGAAGGTGGCGGAGAAATATTGGAACAATACATTAACCCTCAGAATGTGGGTCATTTAAAAAGTTTCAGGGGGATAAAGCATTTAGAGGAGACCCCAACAATATATAATACATTTACTTTACTGGCCAGGGATGACATAATCTATATATATGTATTGTGGTTTGCATCTGCCTCTGGTTTATACATTATATAATTTGTCCATTTGTAACACAATATTGATTTTTTCTTCTTTTGATCGAGAGTCTTCACTAGGTGTGATAGTAACAGGCACACGTAGCTGTATGAAGTGAAATACAGTCAATATATATGTTCTTCCCGCCCATTGCTGTGAAGTTTCTTAGTTTTGACGCCAGAGGTCTCTGAGGTACCCACGTCAGTCAATAAGGCGGATGGTGACAAAATGTGAGTGCGGTTAAAACAGAGAGCAGTTATGGAGTTTCTGATTAATAAAACAAAACAAAACATTCCACTTATCGAAAACACCGATCGTGTGGAGTCTGTGGACGTGAGTACTATTCACTCAAGACTCAGAAGGTTCTCCTCCGGCATGGCAGTACACGACCTCACACTAACGACTGAAGCAACACACCGCCTTGGTTTCCCTGTTTTGCACCACCTACCACACAACCCAGATCTGACTTCATCAGATTTTCACTTATTCCCTAAACTTAGGAACATCTTTGAAGACGACGTTTCTCTCCGGATGTTGAAGTCATGACAGCTCTGAGGAATTGGTTCCGTCAACAAGATACAGAGTTCTAGCATGACGGCATCAAGATCAGTAAAAGTGTGTGGAGGACAAGAGTGATTATATCGAGAAGTAACTATGTCCAACATAAGATTAAAGTTCAGTCCCGGTGTCTGTTTTTTGTTCCATTGTAATATCTCATTCCGTGTGAGAATTATACACAATGAGGCAGTACTTCCCAGCACTCACTCTCTGGTGTGTACAGTATATTCACCACCGAGGAGAGAATAAAGATCGTTCACGGTAAATCGGCATCATTTTCCCCTGAACTGTGAAAAGAAGTTGTCTTCTACTCCCCCCCCCCTCCCCCCCACTTTAGCTGCAGTACTTAACTTATTCTCATTTATTTTTATTTACAGATATTATTACATATTACAATTTAAAGACTCCATTGAGCTTCTCATGCGAGGGACGAGAACCCACTCTGCAGAAAGCATTTTCCCGTGGATCATTATGCTGGGGCGCTAGAACAGGTAACTCGGTGCTCTGGAATATCTCTGGTTGTTTCAATAAGTCTAGAGCCCAGCTTATTCAGGAACTTCAACCCACTGGTGCACCAGGTTCCCAGAGTCTCTGACCCTACTGGGACAAAGCTTAGTTCAGTGTCCTGTAGTTTGCCTCCTCCTGTTTTATCGATAGGCTTGCTGCCCCCGGTGTGTCCTTCAAGGCCCCGGTGTGTCCCTCAAGGCCCCGGTGTGTCCTTCAAGGCCCCGGTGTGTCCCTCAAGGCCCCGGTGTGTCCTTCAAGGCCCCGGTGTGTCCTTCAAGGCCCCGGTGTGTCCCTCAAGGCCCCGGTGTGTCCTTCAAGGCCCCGGTGTGTCCCTCAAGGCCCCGGTGTGTCCTTCAAGGCCCCGGTGTGTCCTTCAAGGCCAGTAGTGTTGTGTCTTCAATGATAATCATTAATTTGAAGCACACACATGGAGTGTTCTTGTTCTGTAATGTTTGCTTATGTGTTATGTAAGTTATGTGAAATAAATATAGTCTATTTTCTGGGTAACGAAACTTGTTAATCACGCCACTATTTTATAACCTTAAAATTAACTATCCTAATACTATTTTTTTAAAACGTGGCCTCCAGCCTCCCCCAATAGCCACACCTTCGCCACCATTTATTTACCTTAATGTTAAATATCCTAATACATAAGAAGCTATCCTATCTGTGTTAAATTAGTTGAGCCGCAGATCTATGCGGCATTCAGTGACTGTAGCCTCATAGTCAATATCTGCAGCAGTTGTCGGAGTAGGGGCAGAAGCTCTCGTTCCCCTGAGGCAGAGCAAAGCCGACCGAAGGAGAGAGAAAGACAGACTACTACACACACATCTTCACTACTACTACTACTACTACTACTACTACTACACACATCTTTACTACCACTACGTGACTACTACTATTACTACTATACACGCACACACATCTTCACTAAATCCACGAGACTAATACTACTACTACCACACACATCTTAACTACTATCACGAGACTACTACTACTACCACTACTAATACTCCTACTACTACCACACACATCTTCACTACAACCACGAGACTAACACTACTACCACACACATCTTAACTACTATCACGAGACTACTACTACTGCCACTACTACTACTTCTATTACTACCACACACATCTTCACTACTACCACGAGACTACTACTACTACTACAACTACTACCACGCACATATTCACTACTATCACGATACTACTACTACTACTGTGCACACACACAGACACACACACACACACACACACACACACACACACACACACACATACCTCTTACTATAAATATTCAAGTGTTAATCTCGTTAAACTAGACCTAACAGTATAGTTTACGAGAAGCATAAAAAACATTATGAAGTTCCCCCGCAAGACAGAGCGCGGAGCAATTCACCTTCGCTCCCGTGTGGTGCCTCCAGCTGGTGTTCGTAGGAGTGCAAGGTTGGCGAACAAAGGACCCTTTTGGTTCCTTAAGGACTTAATGAGTTGTGGCCCATGTGTCCGTAGGTGGTGCTGGGAACTAGAGGACCTCCCCGATAACACCTTTAGGTTATATATTGATCCTGCGCCTCAAACCTGTGACTTCCCCGTTTGCGATATAGACACTATCCCTGTCTGCTTGACGGAATCACAGCACGTTTCAACCACTATCAACGAGGAGCCTTGTCAGTTCCTGGTGGACTCCGGGGTGGGCATGGTGGACCTTAACCACGAGTCTGCCCTCAGCGTCGGAGTCCTTGGTCGACAGTGTCGGTGGCGACGACAGCCCGTGTATGAATCTGGTCTAAAGTACCAGAAGATGCGGGTTGGTCGCGCTAATAATGTTGAGATATAGTTCAACCACGACATCAAAATAACCTGCAGAGCGCGTGTGCTCCCTTCAACGTGTAAGAATTTTGAAAACAAGATCGGCAGTTCACTCCTGCAAAAGACTCGCACCATCCAGAGATGGCAGCCAGAATCTGAACTGTACATCAGGAATAATAAGCCAGGATACTGGAAGAGACAATTTATTCCTGCGTCACAGTATCTCTATGCCAACGCATATTTTACCCCGTCATGCGAGGGTCCCCGAATGAAAATAAAGATAGAGTCAGGTGAGCCTGACTTTATTGTCGCCACCCACGTCGCTCAGGATCTTGAATCGTGGGGCGTGAACCCCAGCAACGTCGAGATCCATATGAAAGGGTCAACCTTCTTGAGGGCTGAGAACATAAAGGTGAGGGACATGAGCACCTTTGACTTTATAATAGGTCATGAATTCCTCAAGAACTACCGCTGTGCTCTCGACTATGAGAAAAAAGATCTCTATTTGCAAACATCTGACAGAAAAGTCCGCTCACACTTACGGACGATGAAACTGTGAGACCGTTGAGTCGTGGCCCAGTATGCCCTGGTGTGTCCCTCAAGGCCTCGGTGTGTCCCTCAAGGCCAGTAGTGTTGTGTCTTCAATGATAATCATTAATTTGAAGCACACACATGGAATATTCTTGTTCTGTAATGTTTGCTTATGTGTTATGTAAGTTATGTGAAATAAATATAGTCTATTTTCTGGGTAACGAAACTTGTTAATCACGCCACTATTTTATAACCTTAAAATTAACTATCCTAATACTATTTTTTTAAAACGTGGCCTCCAGCCTCCCCCAATAGCCACACCTTCGCCACCATTTATTTACCTTAATGTTAAATATCCTAATACATAAGAAGCTATCCTATCTGTGTTAAATTAGTTGAGCCGCAGATCTATGCGGCATTCAGTGACTGTAGCCTCATAGTCAATATCTGCAGCAGTTGTCGGAGTAGGGGCACTATACACGCACACACATCTTCACTACATCCACGAGACTAATACTACTACTACCACACACATCTTAACTACTATCACGAGACTACTACTACTGCCACTACTAATACTCCTACTACTACCACACACATCTTCACTACAACCACGAGACTAATACTACTACCACACACATCTTAACTACTATCACGAGACTACTACTACTGCCACTACTACTACTTCTATTACTACCACACACATCTTCACTACTAC
>NW_024727913.1:0-3237 GCF_018991925.1 Homarus americanus | reverse complement strand
CTCGGTGTGCTTCGTTCGGTTACGTATTGCTGCTCCTGGTACACCCTGACACTCCTGATACACGTCTGCTGCTCCCAGGCCTGCTGACCTCCCAGGTACACCGCTAACACTGCCAGTACCTCAGACACTGCCAGGTACACTTGAACACTGCCAGGTACACCTCCGACACTCCCAGGTACACCTCAGTCACTCCAGGTGCACCTCTGACACTCCCAAGTGCACCTCTGACACTCCCAGGCACACCTCTGACACTCCCAGGTACACCTCAGACACTCCCAGGTACACTGCTGACCTCCTGGGTACACCTCTGACACTCCCAACTACACTTCTGAGACTCCCAGGTACACATCCGACACTCCCAGGTACCTCTGACACTCCCAGGTACACTTCTTACACTCCCAGGTACACCTCCGACACTCCCAGGTACACCTCTGACACTCCCAGGTACACCTCTCCTCCCAGGTACACCTCTGACACTCCGAGGTACATCTCTGCACTCCCAGATGCTACTGACACTCCTGGTACACCTGACACTGCCAGGTACACCTCCTCACCTCAAGTTCACCTCTGACACTCCCAGGTACCTCTGACCTCCCAGGTACCTCTGGCACTCCAAGGTACACCTCTGACACTCCAAGGTACACCTCTGAGCCTCCCAAGTACTCCACTGACATTCCTGGTACACTTCTGGCCTCCCAGGTACACGTCCAACTCTCCCAGATAGACCTCTGACACTCCCAGGTAACCTCCGATATTCCATCAGCCTCCGATATTCCCAGGTACCTCTGATACTCCAAGGTACACCTTTGAGACTCCCAGGTACTTCACTGACACTCCTTTGCACCTCTGACACTCCCAGGTACACCTCTGACACTCCCAGTGCTTCTCCTGACACTCCTGGTTCACCTCTGAGAATCCCAGGTACACCTCTGACACTCCCGGGTACACCTCCGATATTCCCAGAGTGCACCTCCGATGCTCCCAGGTACACCTTGAGACTCCCAGGTGCTTCACTGACACTCCTGGTTTACCCCTGACATTCCTGGTACCTCTGACTCTCCCAGGTACACCTCTGATGCTCAGGTACCTCTGACACTCCCAGTTCACTCCGACACTCCCAGGTACAACTCCGACACTCCCAGGTAAACCTCCGATGCTCCCTAGGTACACCTCTGACACTCCCAGGTACACCTCTGACACTCTCTGGTGCACCTCACACACTTCTAGGTACCTCTACACTCCCGAATACACCTCCAGACCTCCCAGGTACACCTCTGACACTCAGGTGCACCTCTGACACTCCTGGTACACCCCTGACCCTCCCAGGTACACCTGACACTCCCAGGTACACCTCAGACACTCCCAGGTACATCCCAGATACTCCAGATACTGACACTCCCAGGTACACCTCCGACACTCCCAGGTACACCTCTGACACTCCCTGGTATACCTCTGACATTCCCAGGTACACCTCTGACACTCAAGGTACACTTGCAGCACTCCCAGGTACACCTCTGAAACTCCCAGGTACTCACTGACATTCCCTGGTACACCTCTGACACTCCCAGGTACACGTCCGACCTCCCAGATACCTCTCTGACACTCCCAGGTACACCTCTGACACTCCAGGTACCTCAAGCTTCTCCCAGGTACTCCACTGACACTCCCTGGTTAACCTCCCAGGTACACCTCTGACACTCCCAGGTACACCTGAACACTCCCAGGTACACCTTCTCTCTCCCAGGTACACCTCTGACACTCCTAGGTACTCCTCTGTCACTCCCTGATACACCTCTAACACTCCCAGGTACACCTCAGCTACTCCCAGGTACACCTCAGACACTCAGGTGCACCTCTGACACTCCCAGGCACACCTCTGAACCTCCCAGGTACACCTCAGACACTCCCAGGTACACGCTGACACTCCCAGGCACCTTCTTACACTCCCAGGTACCTCCGACTCTCCCAGGTACACCTCGGCCTCCCAGGTACACCTCTGACACTCCCAGGTACACCTCTGACCTCCTAGTACACCTCTGACCTCCCAGGTACTCCTGACATTCTGGTACACCTCTGACACTCCCAGGTACACGTCCGGCTTGCTCCCAGATACACCTCTGACACTCCCAGGTACCTCCTGACACTCCCAGGTACACCCTCTGACACTCCCAGGTACTCACTGACACTCCCTGGTGCACCCTCAGCACTCCAGGTACACCTCTGACACCCCCAGGTACACCATGACACTGCCAGGTACACCTCCAGACACTGCCAGGTACACCTCAGACACTCCCAGGTGCACCTCAGTCACTCCAAGGTGCACCTCTGACACTCTCAAGTACCTCTGACACTCCCAGGCACACCTCCTGATACTCCCAGGTACCTCAGACACTCCAGGTACACCTCAGACACTCCCAGGTACACCTCCAGACACTCCTAGGCACACCTCTGACAGTCCCAGGTACACCTCTGACACTCCCAGGTACCTCTGACCTCCATGTACACCTCCGACACTCCCAGGTACACCTCTGACCTCCCAGGTACTCCACCACTGACTCCCTGGTACAACCCTGACAGTCCCAGGTACACCTCCTGACACTCAGGTTACCTCTGACACTCCCAGGTACACCTCGAACCTCCCAGGTACACCCCAGATATTCCCAGATACACCCCAGACACTCCCAGGTACACTTCCGACACGCCCGTGCCTCTGACCTCCCTGGTACACCTCTGACACTCCCAGGTACACTCTGACGCTCCCAGGTACCTCTGACCTCCCAGGTGCCACCTTCTGACCCACTCCAGGTGCTCCACTGACATTCCTGGTACACCTCTGACACTCCAGGTACACCTCTGAAACTCCCAGGTACTCCTCTTACACTCCCTGGTACACCTGACACTCCCAGGTACACTTCGTCTCCAAACCTCCTGACATTCCCTGGTACACCTCTGACACTCCCAGGTACCTCTGACACTCCAGGTACTCTCTGTCACTCCCTGATACACCTCTGACACTCCCAGGTACACCTCCAGACACTGCCAGGTACACCTCCAACACTCCCAGGTACACCTCAGTCACTCCCAGGTACACCTCCGACACTCCCAGGTACACCTCTGACACTCCCAGGTACACCTCTTGCACTCCAAGGTACCTCTGACACTCCAAGGTACACCTCTGACACTCCCAAGTACTCACTGACATTCCCTGGTACACTTCTGACACTCCCAGGTACACGT
>NW_024727912.1:0-33269 GCF_018991925.1 Homarus americanus | reverse complement strand
CGTTCAGGCGACTTTTGTTATACCTCGAACAGGAACTTTTGTTATACTAGATCAGCCTTTGTTAACCCGATCAGGGCCTTTGTTATATTCGACTAGACTTTGTTATACTCGATCAGGTACTATGTTATTCTCGATCAGGGGGCTTTAGTTATACTCCCATCAGGAACTTTGTTATACTCGATCAGGGCCTTTGCCATACCCGCCGATCAGAAATTTCTGTTATACCGCATCATGGGCCTTTTTGTTATACTCGATCAGGGACTTTGTTATACTCGATCAGGAACTTTTGTTGTACTCGATCAGGGGCCTTTTGTTATACTCGTTCAGGCGCTCTTGTTATACTCGAATCAGGACTTTTGTTATACTTGATGAGGCGACTTTGTTATACCTGATCAGGGCTTTGGTTATACCTCGATCAGGAACTTTGTTATACCTGGATCAGGGCCTTTGTTATAATCGTTCAGGGCCTTGGTTATACCTGTTCAGGCGCTTTGTTATATTCGATCAGGGCTTTGTTATACCGGTCAGGAACTTTGTTATACTCGAACAGGGGCCTTTATATAATCGTTCAGGGGCCTTTGTTATACCTGTTCAGGCGCTTTTTTGTTATATTCGGTCAGGGGCTTTTATATACTCGTTCAGGCCTTTGTTATAATCGTTCAGGGGACTATGTTATACCTTTATCAGGACCTTGTTATACGCGATTAGGGGACTTTGCGATACTGGATCAGGGACTTTTGTTATATTCGATGAGGACTTTGTTATTCTCGATCATGTGGACTTTGTTATACTCGATGAGGGCCTTTTAGTTATACTTTTCGATGAGGGACTTTGTTCTACTCGATCATGGGAATTGTTTATACTCGGGATCAGGGACTTTGTTATATTCGCTGATAAGGACCTTTTTATACTTGATTATGGATTCTTGTTATACCCGAGATGAGGGCCTTGTTATACCCCGGATGCAGAGGGGCCTTTTGTTATATTCTCATCAGGACTTGTTATAATTCGATCAGAGGACTTGGTTATACTCTATGAGGGGCTTTGTTATCTCTCGATCGAAATCCTTATTATACTCGCAGAAAGCGTACATTATACTGGATCAGGGACTTTGTTATACTCGATCAGCCTTTGTTAAACTCGATCAGGCCTGGTTATACTCGGTCAGGGGACTTTGTTATACTCGACCTGGGACTTTGTTATATCGATCTGAGAACCTTGTTATACTTGATCAGGGGCTTTGTTATACTCACTGAAATTTGTTATTCTCGATAAGTGTGACTTTGTTATACCGGGATGAGGGGGGCTTTGTTATACTCGATCAGGAACTTTGTTACATACTCGGATCAGCCTCGTTATACCTTTTGATCAGGGGACTTTATTATACTCGACCAGGGACTTTGTTAAACCTGATCAGGGCCTTTGTTATACTCTCTGATCAGGGGGCTTTTGTTATACCTGATCTGGGGACTTTTGTTTATTCTCGATAAGGGTCTTTGTTATATTCGATCAGGGGCTTTGTTTATACTTGATCAGGGGCTTTTGTTATACTCGATAAGGACTTTGTTATTGAAGATAAGGGGGCTTTGTTATACTGATCAGGGGCTTGCCGTACTCGGTCAGGGGACTTGCTTATATCTTATGAGAGTGACTTTTATACTCGATCATGGACTTTTGTTATACTCGATCAGCCATATATTTCGCCGATCAGGACTTTGTTATACTCGACCATGGGACTTTGTTATACTCGATCAGGGCCTTTGTTAAACTCGATCAGGGCCTTTTTATATTCGATCAGGGGACTTTGTTATACTCGATCAGGGTACTATGTTATTCTCGATCAGGGGCTTTTGTTATACTCGATCAGGAACTTTTGGTTATACTCGATCAGGGCCTTTTGTTTATATTCCTGTTCATGGACCCTTTTGTTATACTCGACCAGGGGACTTTTGTTATACTCGATCTGGAGCCTTTGTTATACTTGATCAGGGGCATTGTTATACCTCGATCAGGGACTTAGTTATTCTCGATAAGGGGGACTTTGTTATACTCGATGAGGGGGCTTTGTTACATCGATCAGGGAAATTTGTTATACTCGATCATGGGCCTTTGTTATACTCTCGATCAGGGACCCCGGTTATACTCGATCAGGAACTTTTGTTGAACTCGATCAGGGGCCTTTGTTATACCTCGCTTTCTGCTCAGGCGTCTTTTGTTATACCCGCCACCAGGGGACTTCTTTGTTATACCGATCAGGGCCTTTGTTATACTCGATCAGGGGACTTTGTTATACTCGACCAGGACTTGTTATACCTGATCAGCTTGTTATACTCGCGATCAGGGGCCTTTGTTACCTGTTCAGTGCTGCTCCATATACTCGCATCAGGACGGTTATACTCGATGAGGGGCCTTTGTTAAACTCGATCAGGGCCCTTTGTTATACTCTCGATCAGACTTTTGTTATACTCGACCAGCACTTTTGTTACCTGGATCAGGGGGCTTTGTTAAACTCGATCAGGGAACTTTGTTATGTACTCGACCAGGGGCCTTTGTTATAATCGTTTAGGACCCAGAAGGTTATATCTGGATCAGGGACTTTGTTATACTCGATCAGGGACTTTGTTATATTCGATGAGGGGAATTTGTTATTCAAGATAAGGGCTTTGTTATACTCTCGATCAGGGGCTTTGTTATACCCGATCAGGAACTTTGTTATACTCGATCAGGGCCTCGTTATACTTGTCTGTGTTGCCTTTGTTATATAATACCGACCAGGGGACTTGTTATACTCTCGATGAGGCCTGTTAAACTCGATCAGGGCCCTTTTTGTTATACTCGATCAGGGACTTTGTTATACTCTCGATCAGGCGACTTTTGTTATACCCGATCAGGGGGCTGGTTAAACTTGATCAGGAACTTTTGTTATACTCGATCAGAGGCCTTTGTTATAATCGTTTAGGGGACCTAGTTATACTCGATCAGGGACTTTGTTATACCGATCAGGGGACTTGTTATATTCGATGAGGGAATTTGTTATTCTCGATCATGGACTTTTGTTATACTCGATGAGGGGCCTTTTGTTATACCTCGATGAGGAATTCGCTCTACTCTCGATCAGTGAATTTGTTACACTAATCAGGGACTTTTGTTATATTCTGATGAGGGGACTTTTTTATAATTTCGATCATGGGACTTCGGTTGAGGCCTGGATGAGGGGCCTTTTGTTATACCCATCATCTGCCTTTGTTATACCCGATCAGGGACTTTGTTATACCTGATCAGGGGACTTTGTTATATCTGATGAGGGAATTTGTTATTCTCGATCATGGGCACTTTGTTATACCTGATGAGGGCCTTTGTTATACTCGATGAGGACTTTTGTCTCTACTCGATCAGGGAATTTGTTATACTCGATCAGGGACTTTTGTTAAATTCGATGAGGACTTTATACCCGATCATGGGACTTTTGGGTTGTTCTTGATGAGGGGCCTTTGTTATACTCGGTCAGGGCCTTTGGTTATACCGATCAGGGGATTTTATTCTCGATCATGGGACTTTGTTATACCTCGATGAGGGCCTTGTTATACTCGATGAGGGACTTTGTTCTACTCGATCAGGAATTTGTTATACTCGATCAGGATCTTAGTAATTCGATGAGGGACTTTTTTATACTCGATCATGGGACTTTGCTACTCGATGAGGGCCTTTGTTATACTCGGTCAGGGCCTTTGTTATACCCGATCAGGGACTTTGCTATAATCGATCAGAGGACTTTGTTATACTTATGAGGGGCTTTGATATCCTCGATCAGGAACTTTATTATACTCGGTGAGGGACTTTGTTAAACTGGATCAGGGGACTTTGTTTTACTCGATGACTGGGCTTTGTTATACTCGATCAGGGGACTTTGTTATACTCGATCAGGGGCCTTTGTTATACTCGATCAGGGGCCTTTGGTATACTCGATCAGGGACTTTGTTATACTCGATCATGGGCCTTTGTTATACTCGATCAGGGGACTTTGTTATACTCGATCAGGGAACTTTGTTATACTCGAATCGGGGGCCTTTGTTATATTCGATCAAGGGACTTAGTTATACTCGACCAGGGACTTTTGTATACTCGATATAGAGCCTTTGTTATACTTGATCAGGGGCATTGTTATACTCGATCAGGGGACTTAGTTATTCTCGATAAGGGGACTTTGTTATACTCGATCAGAAATTTTGTTCTACTCGATCATGGGCCTGTTATACTCGATCAGGGACTTTGTTATACTCGATCAGGGGCCTATGTTATACCTCATCAGGGGCTTTGTTATACTCGATCAGGGACTTTGTTATTCAAGATAAGGGGCTTTGTTATACTCGATCAGGGGCTTTGTTATACTCGATCAGGGGACTTTGTTATATTCGATGAGGGACTTTTTATACTCGATCATGGGACTTTGTTATACTCGTTCAGGGCCTTTGTTATACTCGATCAGGGGCTTTGTTATACTCCATTAGGGGACTTTGTTATACTCGATCAGGGACTTTGTTTATATTCGATGAGGAATTTGTTATTCTCGATCATGGGACTTTTGTTATACTCGATGAGGGCCTTTGTTATACTCGATGAGGGACTTTGTTCTACTCGATCAGGGAATTTGTATTCTCGATCAGGGGACTTTGTTAAATTCGATGAGGACTTTTTATACTCGATCATGGGACTTTGCTATACTCGATGAGGGCCTTTGTTATACTCGGTCAGGGGCCTTTGTTATACCCGATCAGGGGACTTTGCTATAATCGATCAGAGGACTTTGTTATACTCTATGAGGGGGCTTTGATATCCTCGATCAGGAACTTTATTATACTCGGTGAGGACTTTGTTAAACTGGATCAGGGGACTTTGTTTTACTCGATGACTGGGCTTTGTTATACTCGATCAGGGACTTTGTTATACTCGATCAGGGGCCTTTGTTATACTCGATCAGGGGCTTTGGTATACTCGATCAGGGGACTTTGTTATACTCGATCATGGGCCTTTGTTATACTCGATCAGGGGACTTTGTTATACTCGATCAGGAACTTTGTTATACTCGATCGGGGCCTTTGTTATATTCGATCAAGGGACTTAGTTATACTCGACCAGGGGACTTTGTTATTGTATATAGAGCCTTTGTTATACTTGATCAGGGGCATTGTTATACTCGATCAGGGACTTAGTTATTCTCGATAAGGGGACTTTGTTATACTCGATCAGAAATTTTGTTCTACTCGATCATGGGCCTTAGTTATACTCGATCAGGGACTTTGTTATACTCGATCAGGGGCCTATGTTATACCTCATCAGGGGCTTTGTTATACTCGATCAGGGGACTTTGTTATTCAAGATAAGGGGGCTTTGTTATACTCGATCAGGGGCTTTGTTATACTCGATCAGGGGACTTTGTTATATTCGATGAGGGACTTTTTATACTCGATCATGGGACTTTGTTATACTCGATCGGGGCCTTTGTTATACTCGATCAGGGACTTTGTTATACTCGACCAGGGACTTTGTTATACTCGATCAGGGGCCTTTGTTATACTTGATCAGGGGCTTTGTTATGCTTGATCAGGACTTTGTTATTCTCGATAAGGGGTCTTTAGTATACTCGATCAGGGGCTTTGTTATACCTGACCAGGGGCTTTGTTATACTCGATCAGGTGACTTTGTTATTCTCGATAAGGGGTCTTTGTTATACTCGATCAGGGGCTTTGTTATACTCGAACAGGAACTTTGTTATACTCGATCAGGGCCTTTGTTATACTCGTTCAGGCGACTTAGTTATACCTCGACCAGGGACTGTTATACTCGATCAGGGCCTTTGTTAAACTCGATCAGGGGCCTTTGTTATATTCGATCAGGGTACTTTCTTATACTCGATCAGGGTACTATGTTATTCTCGATCAGGGGCTTTGTTACACTCGATCAGGAACTTTGTTATACTCGATCGGGGCCTTTGTTATATTCGTTCAAGGGACTTTGTTATACTCGACCAGGGACTTTGTTATACTCGATCTGGAGCCTTTGTTATACTGATCAGGGGCATTGTTATACTCGATCAGGGGACTTAGTTATTCTCGATAAGGGGGACTTTGTTATACTCGATCGAGGACTTTGTTATCCTTGATTAGGGGGGCTTTGTTATACTCGATCAGGGGACTTTGTTATTCAAGATAAGGGGGTCTTTGTTATACTCGATCAGGGAACTTTGTTATACTCGATAAGGGGACTTTGTTATACTCGATCTAGGGCCTTTGTTATACTTGATCAGGGGACTTTGTTATACTCGACCAGGGGACTTTGTTATACTCGATCAGGAGAATTTGTTATACTCGATCATGGGACTTTGTTATACTCGATCAAGGACTTTGTTATCCTCGATCAGGGGACTTTGTTATACTCGATGAGCGGGCTTTGTTATACTCGATCAGGGGACATTGTTATAGAATTTTAGGATCCTTTGTTATACTAGAGCAGGGGCCTTTGTTATACTCATTCAGGGGACTTTGTTATACTCGAAAAGGGGACTTTGTTATACTTGATCTAGGGCCTTTGTTATACTTGATCAGGAGACTTTGTTATAATCGACCAGGGGACTTTGTCATACTCGATCAGGGGACGTTGTTATACTCGATCAGGGGGCTTTGTTATACTCGACCAGGGGACTTTGTTATACTCGATCTGGAGCCTTTGTTATACTTGATCAGGGGGCTTTGTTATACTCGATCAGGGGACTTAGTTATTCTCGATAGGGGGGACTTTGTTATACTCGATGAGGGGGCTTTGTTATACTCGATCAGGGAAATTTTGTTATTCTCGATCATGGGCCTTTGTTAAACTCGATTAGGAGACTTTGTTATACTCGATGAGGGGCCTTTTTTATACTTGATCAGGGAGCTTTGTTATACTCGATCAGGGGACATTGTTATTCTCGATAAGGGGGACTTTGTTATACTCAATTAGGGGACTTTCTTATACTCGATCAGGGAACTTTGTTATACTCGATCAGGGGCCTTTGTTATACTCGTTCAGGCGCTTTTGTTATATTCGATCAGGGGGCTTTTTTATACTCGATCATGGGACTTTGTTATACTCGATGAGGGGCCTTTGTTATACTCGATTAGGTGCCTTTGTTATACCCGATCAGGGGACTTTGTTATAATCGATCAGAGGACTTTGTTATACTCTATGAGGGGGCTTTGTTATCCTCGATCAGGGAACTTTATTATACTCGGTGAGGGGACTTTGTTATACTGGATGAGGGGACTTTGTTTTACTCGATGAGGGGGCTTTGTTATACTCGATCAGGGGAAATTGTTATACTCGATCAGGGGCCTTTGTTATACTCGATCAGGGGCCTTTGTTATACTCGATCAGAGGACTTTGTTATACTCGACCTGGGACTTTGTTATACTCGATTTGGAGCCTTTGTTATACTTGATCAGGGGGCTTTGTTATACTCGATGAGGGGAATTGTTATACTTGATCAGGGGGCTTTGTTAGACTTGATCAGGTTGCTTTGTTATACTCGATCAGGGGACTTTGTTATTCAAGATTAGGGGAGCTTTGTTATATTCGATGAGGGGGCTTTGTTATACTCGATCAGGGAACTTTGTTATACTCGATCAGGGGCCTTTGTTATACTCGTTCAGGCGTCTTTGTTATACTCTACCAGGGGACTTTGTTATACTCGATCAGGCGACTTTGTTATACTCGATAATCGGGCTTTGTTATACTCGCTCAGGGGCCTTTGTTAAACTCGATCAGGGGCCTCTGTTATACTCGATCAGGGAAATTTTGTTATACTCGATCATGGGCCTTTGTTATACTCGATCAGGAAACTTTGTTATACTCGATGAAGGGACTTTGTTATACGCGATCAGGGGGCATTGTTATAATTGATCAGGGGGCCTTTGTTATAATCGTGAAGGGGACTTTGTTATACTCGATCATGGGACTTTGTTATACTCGACAAGGGAGTTTCTTATACTCGACCAGGGTACTTTGTTATACTCGATGAGGGGACTTTGTTAAACTCGATGAGGGGCCTTTGTTATAATCGACCAGGGGACTTTGTTATACTCGATCAGGGGCCTTTGTTAAACTCGTTGAGGGGCCTTTGTTATACTCGATAAGGCGACTTTGTTATACTCGATCAGGGACTTTGTTATATTTATTCGATCAGGGGCTTTATTTATACTCGATCAGGAACTTTGTTATACTCGATAAAGGGGACTTTGTTATACTCGATCAGGGGACTTTGTTATACTCGATAAGGGTACTTTATTATACTCGATCAGGGGACTTTGTTATACTCGATGAGGAGAATTTGTTATACTCGATCAGGGGACTTTGTTTTACTCGATCAAGGACTTTGTTATCCTCGATCAGCGGACTTTGTTATACTCCATGAGCGGGCTTTGTTATACTCGATCAGGGGACATTGTTATAGACTTTTAGGGTCCTTTGTTATACTCGATCAGGGCCTTTGTTATGCACTGGTTCAGGGGACTTTTGTTATATTCGACCAGGGGACTTTGTTATACTCGATCTAGGGCCTTTGTTATACTTGATCAGGGGACTTTGTTATACTCGACCAGGGGACTTTGTTATACTCGATCAGGGACTTTGTTATACTCGATCAGGGGACTTTGTTATACTCGATCCAGGGGTTTCATTATACTCGATCAGGGACTTTGTTATACTCGATTAGGAGAATTTATTATACTCGATCATGGGACTTTGTTATACTCGATCAAGGACTTTGTTATCCTCGATCAGGGGACTTTGTTATACTCGATGAGCGGGCTTTGTAATACTCGATCAGGGGACATTGTTATAGACTTTTAGGGTCCTTTGTTATACTTGATCAGGGGCCTTTGTTATACTCGTTCAGGGGACTTTGTTATACTCGACTAGGGGACTTTGTTATACTCGATCAGGGGCCTTTGTTATACTTGATCAGGGGGCTTTGTTATACTCGATCAGGCTACTTTGTTATTCAAGATAAGGGGGGCTTTGTTATACTCGATCAGGGGGCTTTGTTATACTCGATCAGGGAACTTTGTTATACTCGATCATGGGCCTTTATTATACTCGTTCAGGCGTCTTTGTTATACTCGACCAGGGGACTTTGTTATACTAGATCAAGGGCCTTTGTTAAACTCGATCAGGGGCCTTTGTTATACTCGATCAGGGGACTTTGTTATACTCGATCAGGGGACTTTGTTATATACTCGATCAGGGGCTTTGTTATACTCAAGTCAGGAACTTTGTTATACTCGATCAGGGCCTTTGTTATACTCGATCAGGGAACTTTGTTATACTTTCGTGGGGAGCAGTTTGTTATACTCGACCAGGGACTTTGTTATACTCGATGAGGGGCCTTTGTTAAACGCGATGAGGGGCTTTTGTTATACTCGATCAGGGGACTTTGTTATACTCGATTACGGGACTTTGATATACTCGATCAGGTGGCTTTGTTATATTCTATCAGGGAACTTTGTTATACTCGATCAGGGGACTTTGTTATACTCGATCAGGGGACTTTGTTATACTCGATCAGGGGACTTTGTTATACTCGATCAGGGGACTTGGTTATACTCGATGAGGGGCCTTTGTTATACTCGATCAGAGGCCTTTGTTATACTCGATCAGGGGACTTTTTTATACTCGATCAGGAGACTTTGTTATACTCGATCAGGGACTTTTCTGTTATACTCGACCAGGGACTTTGTTATACTCGATCTGGGGCCTTTGTTATATACTTGATCCAGGGCCTTTATTTATAATCGTCGAGACTTTGTTATTCTCGATAAGGGGTCTTTGTTATATTCCATCAGGGCTTTGTTATACTTGATCGGGGCTTTGTTATACTCGATCAGGACTTTGTTATTCATGATAAGGGGGCTTTGTTATGTCGATCAGGGGCTTTGTTATACTCAATCAAGGGACTTTGTTATATTCGATGAAGGGACTTTTTATACTCGATCATGGGACTTTGTTATACCGATCAGGGCCTTTGTTATATCGATCAGACTTTTGTTATATTCGACCAGGGACTTTTCATACTCCATCAGGGGCCTTTGTTAAACTCGATCAGGGTCGTTTTTATTCTCGATCAGGGGACTTTGTTATACTCGATCAGGGGACTATGTTATTCTCGATCAGGGGCTTTGTTATACTCGATCAGGAACTTTGTTATATGATCAGGGGCCTTTGTTTATAATCGTTCAGGTTTTGTTATACTCGACCAGGACTTTGTTATACCTCGATCTGGAGCCTTTGTTATATGATCAGGGGCTTTGTTTTACTCGATCGGGACTTAGTTATTCTCGATAAGGGGACTTTGTTATACTCCGATGAGGGGCTTTGTTATACTGATCAGGAAATTTTGTCATACTCGATCATGGGCCTATATTATACTCGATCAGGGACTTTGTTATACTCGATCAGGGCCTTTGTTATCTTGATCAGGGCTTTGTTATTCAAGATAAGGGGGCTTTGTTATACTCGATCAGGGCCTTTGTTATACTCGTTCAGGCGTCTTTGTTATACTCGACCAGGGGACTTTGTTATACTCGATCAGGGGCCTTTGTTAAAACCGATCGGGCCCTTGCAATACTCGATCTGGGGACTTTGTTATGCTCGATCAGGCGACTTTGTTATACTCGATCAGGGGCTTTGTTATACTCGATCAGGGAACTTTGTTATACTCGATCAGGGGCCTTTGTTATAATCGTTCAGGGACTTTTTATACTCGATGAGGGACTTTATACTCACCGAGGTTTGTTATACTCGACCAGGACTTTGTTATAGATCAGGGGCGCTGTTAAACTCGATGAGGGCCTTTGTTATACTCGATCAGGGACTTTGTTATACATCAGGGCTTTGTTATACTCGATCAGGGGCTTTGTTATACTCGATCAGGGGACTTTGTTATACTCGATCAGGGGACTTTGTTATACTCGATCAGGGGACTTTGTTATACTCGATCAGGGGTTTTTGTTATACTCGATCAGGGGACTTTATTATACTCGATCAGGGACTTTGTTATACTTATTGAGGGGCCTTTATTATCTCGATCAGAGGCCTTTGTTATACTCGATCAGAGGCCTTTGTTATACTCGATCAGGGGACTTTGTTATACTCGATCAGGAGAATTTGTTATACTCGATTAGGGGACTTTGTTATACTCGATCAAGGACTTTTGTTATACTCGATCAGGGGACTTTGTTATACTCGATGAGCGGGCCTTGTTATACTCGATCAGAGGACATTGTTAAAGACTTTTAGGGTCCTTTGTTATACTCGATCAGGGCCTCTGTATACTCGTTCAGGGGACTGTTATACTCGACCAGGGGACTTTGTTATACTCGATCTAGGGCCTTTGTTATACTTGATCAGGGGACTTTGTTATACTCGACCAGGGACTTTTGTTCTACTGATCAGGGACTTTGTTATACTCGATCAGGACTTTGTTAAACTCGATCATGGGCCTTTGTTATACTCGATCAAAGGCCTGTTATCTTCGATCGGGAATTTGTTATACTCGACCTAGGACTTTGTTATACTCGATTTGGAGCCTTTGTTATATTTGATCAGGGCTTTGTTATACTCGATCAGGGGACTTTGTTATTCTCGATAAGGGGTCTTTGTTATATTCCATCAGGGCTTTGTTATACTTGATCAGGGGCTTTGTTATACTCGATCAGGGACTTTGTTATTCATGATAAGGGCTTTGTTATGCTCGATCAGGGCTTTGTTATACTCAATCAAGGGACTTTGTTATATTCGATGAAGGGACTTTTTATACTCGATCATGGGACTTTGTTATACTCGATCAGGGCCTTTGTTATACTCGATCAGGCGACTTTGTTATATTCGACCAGGGACTTTTCATACTCCATCAGGGGCCTTTGTTAAACTCGATCAGGGGCCTTTGTTATACTCGCTCAGGGGACTTTGTTACCTCGATGAGGGGACTATGTTATTCTCGATTAGGGGACTTTGTTATACTCGACCAGGGGAGTTTGTTATACTCGACCAGGGGACTTTGTTATACTCGATCATGGGGCTTTTTTATACTCGATCAGGCGACTTTGTTATACTCGATCAGGGCCTGTTATACTTGATCAGGGGGCTTTGTTATACTCGATCAGCGGACTTTGTTATTCAAGATAAGGGGGCTTTGTTATACTCGATCAGGGGCTGTTATACTCGATCAGGGAACTTTGTTCTCGATCAGGGGCCTTTGTTATACTTGTTCAGGCGTCTTTATACTCGACCAGGGACTTTGTTATACTCGATCGGGGTATTTGTTAAACTCGATCAGGGCCCTTTGTTATACTCGATCAGGGTACTTTGTTATTCTCGATCAGGCGACTTTGTTATACTCGATCACGGGGCTTTATTATATCTCGATCAGGGAACTTTGTTATACGATCAGGGCCTTTGTTATAATCGTTCAGGGACTTTGTTATACTCGATCAGGGACTTTGTTATACTCGACCAGGGAGTTCGTTATACTCGACAAGGGACTGTTATACTCGATCAGGTGCCTTTGTTAAACTCGATGAGGGCCTTTGTTATACTCGATCAGAGGACTTTGTTATACTCGATCAGGGACTTTGTTATACTTGATCAGGGGCTTTCTTATACTCGATCAGGGAACTTTGTTATACTCGATCAGGGACTTTGTTATACTCGATCAGGGGTTTTGTTATACTCGATCAGGGACTTTGTTATACTCGATCAGGGACTTTGTTATACTCGATCAGGGATTTTCATATAATTCTGGGGACTTTGTTATACTCTATGAGGGCCTTTGTTAAACTCGATAAGGGGCCTTTTGTTATACTCGACCAGGGACTTTGTTATACACGATCAGGGGCCTTTGTTATAATTGTTGGGGACTTTGTTATACTCGACTAGAAATTTGTTATACTCGATCTGGGGCCTTTGTTATACTTGATCAGGGGCCTTTGTTATACTCGATCAGGAACTTTGTTATACTCGATCAGGAGCCATTGTTATACTCGTTCAGGTGTCTTTGTTATACTCGACCAGGGGACCCTTGTTATCCTCGACCAGGGTTTTATACTCGATGAGCGGGCTTTGTTATACTCGATCAGGAGACATTGTTATAGACTTTAGGTCTTTTGTTATACTCGATCAGGGCCTTTTGTTATACTCGTTCAGGGACTTTGTTCTACTCGAAAGGGGACTTTGTTATACTCGATCAGCTTTGTTATACTTGATCAAGGGACTTTGTATTTACCTAGACTTTGTATTATCACTCGATCAGGGGACTTTGTTATACTCGATCAGGGGCTTTGGTTATACTCGACCAGGGACTTTGTTATACTCGATCTTGAGCCTTTGTTATACTTGATCAGGGGGCTTTGTTATACTCGATTAGGGGACTTAGTTATTCTCGATAAGGGGACTTTGTTATACCGGTGAGGGGGCTTGTTATACTCGATCAGGAAATTTTTATACTCGATCATGGCCTTGTTATCTTTGATTAGGGGACTTTGTTATACTCGACCAGGGACTTTGTTATACTCGATGAGGGGCCTTGTTATTCTGATCAGGGCTTTCTTAAACTCGATCAAGGGACATTGTTATTCTCGATAAGGGGACTTTGTTATACTCAATTAGGAACTTTGTTACTCGATCAGGGAACTTTGTTATACTCGATCAGGGGCTTTTTGTTACCTGTTCAGGCGCTTTTGTTATATTCGATCAGGGCTGTTGTTATTGATCAGTTTTTATAATCGTTCGGAATTATGTTATACTCGAACAGGGGACCTTGATATACCGATCAGGACTTGTACTCAATCAGGACTTTGTTATATTCGATGAGGGACTTTGTTCTCGATCATGGGACTTTGTTATACTCGATGAGGGGCCTGTTGTACCTGATGAGGGACTTTGTTTTATTCGATCAGGGAATTTGTTATACACGATCAGGGGACTTTGTTATATTCGATGAGGGACTTTTTATACTCGATCAGGACTTTGTTATACTCGATGAGGGGCCATACTCGTCAGGCCTTTGTACCGATCAGGGGACTTTGTTATAATTGATCAGAGGACTTTGTTATACTCTGAGAGGGGCTTTATCCTTGATCAGGAAGTTTATTATACTCGTGAGGTACTTTGTTATACTGGATCCGGGGACTTTGTTTTACTTGATGAGGGGGCTTTGTTATACTCGATCAGGACTTTGTTATACTTGGATCAGGGACCTTTTGTTATACTCTGATGAGGGCCTATACTCGATCAAGGATCAAGACTCGGGACTTTGTTATACTCGATTTGGAGCCTTTGTTATACTTTGATTGGGGTTTGTTATACTGATTAGGGACTTTGTTATTCTCGATAAGGGACTTTGATACTCGATGAGGGACTTTGTTATACTTTTGAGGGCCTTTGTTATACTCAATCAGGGATATTGTTATTCTCGATAAGGGGGACTTTGTTATACCGATCAGGGAACTTTTTATACTCGATCAGGGACCATTTTATACTTGTTTAGGCGCTTTTGTTATATTCGATGAGGGGGCTTTGTTATACTCGATCAGGGCCTTTGTTATAATCGTTCAGGGACTATGTTATACTCGAACAGGGACCTTGTTATACTCGATCAGGGACTTTGTTATACTCGATCAGGGACATTGTTATATTTGATGAGGGATTTTTATACTCGATCATGGACTTTGTTATACTCGATGAGGGCCTTGTTATACTTGATTGGGGCCTTCGTTATACCCGATCAGGGACTTTGTTATAATCGATCAGAGGACTTTGTTATACTCTATGAGGGGCTTTTACCTGATCAGTACTTTATTATACTGATGAGGGACTTTGTTATACTGGATCAGGACTTTGTTTTACTCGATGGGATCAGCCTTTGATCCTTTGATCAGGAACTTGCTGACCAGGGCCTTTCTGATTTGATACTCTGTCTGTAATTTGTTTTTACGATCAGGCTTTGTTATACGATCAGGGCCTTTTGTTAAACTCGATAAGGGTAACTGACTGTACTCTGATCAGCCTGTTATACTTGATCAGGATCCTTTGCCTTCGATTCCATGACTTTGTTATACTGATCAGGGGAACTTTCTGATCAGGGCCTTGTTACATTGTTCAGGCGTCTTTGTTCATCCTTTGATCAGGGGCTTTGATCAGGGATCAGGAACTTGTATACTCATCATAGACTTTGTTATACTCGATCTGAGCCCTTGTTATACTTGATCAGGGCTTTATACGATCAGACTTAGCATTCTCGATAAGACTTTGCTCATCGATGGGCTTGTTATAATTCTGATCAGAAATTTTGTTATATTTCGAACATGGGCCTTGTTATAATCGAGTATAACAAAGTCCCCCTTATCGAGAATAACTAAGTCCCCTAATCGAGTATAACAAAACCCCCTGATCAAGTATAACAAAGGCTCCAGATCGAGTATAACAAAGTCCCCTGGTCGAGTATAACAAAGTCCCCTGAATGATTATAACAAAGGCCCCTGCTCGAGTATAACAAAGTTCCCTGATCGAGTATAACAAAGCCCCCTGATCGAGAATAACATAGTTCCCTGATCGATTATAACAAAGTCCCCTGATCGAGTATAAAAAAGGGCCCTGATCGAGTTTAACAAAGGCCCCTGATCGAGTATAACAAAGTCCCCTGGTCGAGTATAACAAAGACGCCTGAACGAGTATAACAAAGGCCCCTGATCGAGTATAACAAAGTTCCCTGATCCAGTATAACAATGCCCACTGATCGAGTATAACAAAGCCCCCCTTATCCTGAATAACAAAGTCCCCTAATCGAGAATAACAAAGCCCCCTGATCAAGAATAACAAAGGCCCCTGATCGAATATAACAAAGTCCCCTGATCGAGTATAACAAAGGCCCATGATGGAGTATAACAAAATTTCCCTGATCGAGTATAACAAAGCCCCCTCATCGAGTATAACAACATCCCCCTTATCGAGAATAACTAAGTCCCATGATCGAGTATAACAAAGGCCCATGATCGAGTATAACAAAGGCTCCCAAATCGGTATAACAAGTCCCTGGTCCGGTATAACAAAAGTCCCTGAACGATTATAACAAAGGCCCCTGCTCGAGTATAACAAAGTTCCCTGATCGAGTATAACAAAGCCCCCTGATCGAGAATAACATAGTTCCCTGATCGATTATAACAAAGTCCCCTGATCGAGTATAACAAAGGGCCCTGATCGAGTTTAACAAAGGCCCCTGATCGAGTATAACAAAGCCCCCTCATCGAGTATAACAAAGTCTAACATACGAACAGGTATAACAAGGCCCCTGATCGAAATTATAACAAGTTCCCTGATCGAGTATAACAAAGCACCCTGATCCGGGTATAACAAGACACATATCGAGAATATTACAAGATCCCCTGATAAAGGTATAACAAAGCCCCTGATCAAGTATAGCAAAGCCCCCTGATCGAGTATAACAAAGACCCCCTCATCGAGAATAACAAAGTCCCCTGATCAAGTATAACAAAGCCCCCTCATCAAGTATAACAAAGGTTCTGATCGAGTATAACAAAGTCCCCTGGTCGAGTATAACAAAGTCCCCTGATCGAGTATAACAAAGGCCCCTGATCGAGTATAAAAAAGTCCCATGATCGAGTAGAAAAAAGTCCTCTCATCGAATATAACAAAGTCCCCTGATCGAGTATAACAAAGCCCCCTGATCGAGTATAACCGAAGCCCCCTTATCTTAGATAACAAGTCCCTGATCGAGTATAACAAAAGCCCCCTGATCCAAATTATAACAAAGCCCCTGATCCGAAATGTAGCAAAAGGCCACCTTATCGAGAATAACAAAGTCCCTGATCTGGCGGGTATAGCAAAGCCCCTGATCCAAGTATAACAAGGCCCTGATCGGGTATATATAAAGTCTCCTGGTCGAGGTTTAACAAAATCCCTGATCGAAGAGTATAACAAAGGCCCCTGATCGGTATAACAAAGTTCCCTGATCGAGTATAACAAAAGCCCCCCATCGCCGAGTATAACAAGTCCCCCTTATCGAGAATAACAAAGTCCCTTGATCGAGTATAACAAAAGCCCCCTGATCAAGTATAACAAAGGCTCCAAATCGAGTGTGACAAAGTCCCAGGTCGAGTATAACAAAGTCCCCTGATCGAGTATAACAAAGGCCCCTGATCGAGTATAACAAAGGCCCCAGATCGAGTATAACAAAGACCCCTGATCGAGATATAACAAAGCCCCCTCATCGAGTAAAACAAAGTCCCTGATCCAGTATAACAAAGTCCCCTCACCGAGTATAATAAAGTTCCCTGATCGAGGATAACAAAGCCCCCTCATAGAGTTTAACAAAGTCCTCTGATCAATTATAACAAAGTCCCCTGATCGGGTATAACAAAGGCCCCTCATCGAGTATAACAAAGGCCCCTCATCGAGTATAAAAAAGTCCCATGATCGAGAATAACAAAGTCCCTCATCGAAAATAACAAAGTCCCATGATTGAGTATAAAAAAGTCTCCTCATTGAATATAACAAAGTCCCCTGATCGAGTATAACAAATTCCCCTGATCGAGTAGAACAAAGTCCCCTCATCGAGTATATCAAAGGCCCCTCATCGAGTATAACAAAGTCCCATGATCGAGAATAACAAAGTCCCTCATCGAAAATAACAAAGTCCCCTGATCGAGTATAACAAAGTCCCCTGATCGAGTATAACAAGGTCCCCTGTTCGAGTATAACATAGTCCCCTGAACGATTATAACAAAGGCCCCTGATCGAGTATAACAAAGCCCCCTGATCGAATATAACAAATGCACCTGAACGAGTATAACAAAGGCCCCTGATCGAGTATAACAAAGTTCCCTGATCGAGTATAACAAAGTCCCCTAATTGAGTATAACAAAGTCCCCCTTATCGAGAATAACCATGTCCCCTGATCGAGTATAACAAAGCCCCCTGATCAAGTATAATAAAGGCCCCTCATCGAGTATAACAAAGTCCCCTGGTCGAGTATAACAAAGTCCCCTAATCGAGTTTAACAAAGGCCCATGATCGAGAATAACAAAATTTCCCTGATCGAGTATAACAAAGCCCCCTCATTAGGGTGACAATAAAAAGTGGAAGTTTTTATTTTTAGATGGCCATTTGTCCAATACTGCGTACCCATGAAAAAAGAACACAGGCGAAATCCTGGGTCATTTGGACAATATTTAGAGGTGGCTCAAGCCATTTGAAGTTAACACTACTGAAATTATTATTGATTTTTTCTAATTTCTTTATTTATGAACCGATTACTATGAAACTTTGCAGGTATATGTAGAATGCAAATTCAAACTAAAGTTGTTCCTAACATTTTTTCTAAAAATGAGTAATGAGTATTTTGGCTGGTGCAGCTATTGGTAATGCAGAGGGGAGGGAGAGGCGGGTGTCAGTCGGGGTAGGGGGAAGAGGTTGTGTGCCAGTGGTATCTTCTTCCAATCGTAAACGTGCTACTCTCAAAGTTATCACCCCTGAATTGTCAAGTACATTGGACCGCACTGGGATCAGTCACCGCTCTGCTCTCCGGATCGTCAGTGCCACGGCTGCTAGTCTAGGTCATGACCCAATGGAACTAGTTTTAAACTATGAGACAGTGCGTACTTCGCGAGCGACCCACCGTTCTGGGATTGCCAACGAAATTAAAGAAAAATTTCAACCTAGTGAAGTGCTCACTGTGCACTGGGATGGAAAAATTATTCCTGATGAACAAGGAGCGAGTGTTGACCGAATCGCCATTCTTGTCTCCGGAATCAATACTGAAAAGCTGCTTGGTGTCCCGAAACTATTGTCAGGGACTGGACAGGCCATTGCTACAGCAGTCAGTGCAGCGCTGGAAGAGTGGAAAATATCAGAGAATGTTTCAGCACTCAGTTTTGACACAACAGCTTCAAACACTGGGCACTTGTCGGGGGCATGTGTCATTCTGGAGCAGAAACTCGGCCGCCGTCTTCTGCATCTCGCGTGTCGTCACCACATCCTTGAGCTTGTTGCCGAGAAAGCGTATGTGGAATGCATGGGGCCTTCCTCTGGACCAGATAATACTCTCTTCTCTCGCTTCAAGCATAAGTGGAAGGACATCAGTCAAGATGACTACAGCCCTCTCTCAGACCTCCCTCCAAGTTTGTACGAGAAACGAGATGACCTCATCTGTTGCTGGAAACATCATCTGGGCAAGAAGCAGCAGCCACGTGATGATTACCGTGAGGTACTGGAGCTAGCAATCAGGTGTCTCGATGGAGCTCTACCCAAGTTTAATCTCCGACGGCCCGGAGCACTTCACCGAGCATGGTGGATGGCTAAGCTCATTTATGTCATGAAGATCCTGATGTTTGCTTATCAGTTTAAACTAACTGCTCGTGAGACATTAGGCTTGAAACGATTCACATTCTTTGTGCTAGAGGTGTATGTCAGTGCATGGTTCACGGCCTCCGTTCCATCCTCCGCTCCTGCTAATGATTTGCGGCTCCTCCAAGACCTGTCAGAGTACCACGACGTCAAAATATCAAGAACATGTCTCACAGTCTTCGGTCGTCACCTGTGGTACCTCAGTGAAGGCTTGGTGGGTCTTGCACTCTTCGATCCACAAGTTAATGCAACAATGAAGACAAACATAGTTCGGGCAATCGTTGAGAGGAAGGCGACCGAGGATTCACCAAAACGTGCTGCTCTTCCTGCCACATCTTCCCTTCCCACAAAGCAGCTCTCAGACTTTGCTTCTAGAGGATCAAACTTTCTATTTGAAAGTCTCAAAATGAAGACTTCTTTTTTGTCCAAGGAACCTGGCACATGGTCTGATGATGAAGACTTCAAAACTGGCGTCTCAGTTGTGGGTGGTCTCAGAGTCATCAACGACACTGCAGAGAGAGGGATTGCCTTGATACAGGCATTCAACAGCAAGATCACGAAGAGTGAAGACCAGCGTCAACATCTGCTGCAGGTTGTTGAAGAGCAGAGGCGGTCACAACCAGGGACATCAAAACAGGACCTTACAAGCAAAAAGCGAAAACAATGAATGGGTTGTCCACACCTCTCCCACCCATTGATGTAAGCGTGTTCACTGCAGTTTCATTTTAAAAAGGAATTAATCATTTATATGTACAGTGTACACATAAACTTGCTCAATATGTAAATTTTAAAATAAACCGGCATATTATGAATATTCGTATTTTTTGCCAAAAGGATAAAACTTCAATTGACTTGAGCTACCTCTAAATATTGTCCAAATGACCCAGGATTTCGCCTGTGTTCTTTTTTCATGGGTACGCAGTATTGGACCAATGGCTATTCCATTTAATCAATTTTAGAAATTCACCCCTATGCACTATTGTCACCCTACCCCTCATCGAGTATAACAAAGTCCCCCTTATCGAGAATATCTAAATCCCCTAGTCGAGTATAACAAAGCCCCTGATCAAGTATAACAAAGGCTCCAGATCGAGTATAACAAAGTCCCCTGGTCGAGTATAACAAAGCCCCCTGATCGAGTATAACAAAGTCCCCTGATCGAGTATGACAAAGTCCCCTGGTCGATTATAACAAAGTCTCCTGATCAAGTATAACAAAGGCCCTAGATCGAGTAGAACAAAGTCCCCTTTTCGAGTATAACAAAGTCCCCTGAATGAGTATAACAAAGGCCCCTGCTCTAGTATAACAAAGGACCCTAAAAGTCTATAACAATGTCCCCTGATCGAGTATAACAAATCCCGCTCATCGAGTATAACAAAGTCCCCTGATCGAGGAAAACAAAGTCCTCTGGTCGAGTATAACAAAGACACCTGAACGAGTAAAACAAAGGCTCCTGATCGAGTATAACAAAGTTCCCTGATCGAGTATAACAAAGGCCCCTGATCAAGTCTAACAAACGCCCCAGATCGAGTATAACAAAGTCCCCTGGTCGAGTATAACAAAGTCCCCTGACCGATTATAACAAAGGCCCCTGATCGAGTATAACAAAGTCCCCTGGTCGAGTATAACAAAGGCCCCTTATCGAGTTTAACAAAGGCCCCTCATCGAGTATAACAAAGTCCCCTAGTAGAATTATAAGAAACTCCCCTGATCGAGTATAACAAAGTCCCTGATGTGAGTATAACAAGAGTCCCTGATCATGAGTATAACAAAGTCCCTGATCGAGGTACAACAAAGTCCCCTAGTCCAGAGTATAACCGGTTCCCTGATCGAGTGTTAACAAAAAGCCCCCTGATCGAGTATAACAACAAAGTCCCTAGTTGAGTATAACAAGTCCCTGATCAGAGTATGAGCCCTCATCAGGTTTAACAAAGGCCCTGATCAGGTAAACAAAGTCCCTGGTCGAGTATAACAAACTCCCTAGTCGAGTATAACAAAGTCCCTGATCCGGAGTATAACAAAGTCCCCTGAACGATTATAACAAAAGGCCCTGATCGGTATAACAAAGTTCCCTGATCGGTATAACAAAGCCCCAGTCAGCGAGAGTATAACAAAAGTCGCCTGATCGAGTATAACAAAGTCCCCTGATCGAGTATAACAAAGGGCCCTGATCGAGTTTAACAAAGGCCCCTAATCGAGTATAACAAAGTCCCCTGGTCGAGTATAACAAAGACGCATGAACGAGTATAACAAATGCCCCTGATCGAGTATAACAAAGTTCCCTGATCGAGTATAACAAAGCCCCCTGATCGAGTATAACAAAGTCCCCCTTATCTTGAATAACAAAGTCCCCTGATCAAGTATAACAAAGGCCCGTGATCGAGTATAACAAAGTCCCCTGATCGAGTATAACAAAGGCCCATGATCGAGAATAACAAAATTTCCCTGATCGAGTATAACAGAGCCCCCTTATCGAGTATAACAAAGTCCCCCTTATCGAGAATAACTAAGTCCCCTGATCGAGTATAACAAAGCCCCCTGATCAAGTATAACAAAGTCCCCTGAACGATTATAACAAAGGCCCCTGATCGAGTATAACAAAGTTCCCTGATCGAGTATAATAAAGCCACCTGATCGAGAATAACATAGTCCCCTGATCGAGTATAACAAAGTCCCCTGATCGAGTATAACAAAGGTCCCTGATCGAGTGTAACAAAGGCCCCTGATCGAGTATAACAAAGTCCCCTGGTCGAGTATAACAAAGTCGCCTGAACGAGAATAACAAAGGCCCCTGATCGAGTATAACAAAGTTCCCTGATCGATTATAACAAAGCCCCCTGATCGAGTATAACAAAGACCCCCTTATCGAGAATAACAAAGTCACCTGATCGAGTATAACAAAGCCCCCTGATCGAGTATAACAAAGACCCCCTTATCGAGAATAACGAAGTCCCCTGATCAAGTATAACAAAGCCCCCTAATCAAGTATAACAAAGGCCCCTGATCGAGTATAACAAAGTCCCCTGGTCGAGTATAACAAAGTCCCCTTAACGAGTATAACAAAGGCCCCTGATCGAGTATTACAAAGTCCCATGATCGAGTATAAAAAAGTCCCCTCATCGAATATAACAAAATCCCCTGATCGAGTATAACAAAGCCCCCTGATCGAGTATAACAAAGCCCCCCTTATCTTGAATAACAAAGTCCCCTGATAGAGTATAACAAAGCCCCCTAATCAAGTATAACAAAGCCCCCTCATCGAGTATAACATAGACCCCCTTATCGAGAATAACAAAGTCCCCTGATCGAGTATAAGAAAGCCCTCTGATCAAGTAGAACAAAGTCCCCTGAACGATTATAACAAAGGCCCCTGATCGAGGATAACAACGTTCCCTGATCCAGTATAACAAAGCCCCCTGATCGAGAATAACATAGTCCCCTAATCGAGTTTAACAAAGTCCCCTGATCGAGTATAACAAAGGTCCCTGATCGAGTTTAACAAAGGCCCCTGATCGAGTATAACAAAGTCCCCTGGTCGAGTATAACAAAGTCGGCTGAACGAGTATAACAAAGGCCCCTGATCGCGTATAACAAAGTTTCCTGATCGAGTATAACAAAGCCCCCTGACCGAGTATAACAAAGACCCCCTTATCGAGAATAACAAAGTCACCTGATCGAGTATAACAAAGCCCCCTTATCAAGTATAACAAAGACCCTGATCGAGTAACAAAGTCACCCTGATCGAGTATATAGGCCCCTTAACCAAGTATAACCAAAAGACCCTGATCCGAGGTATAACATAGACCCTTATAAAATAACAAAGTCCTGATCCAAGTATATAAAGCCCCCCTGATCCAAGTAACAAAGGCCCATGATCGGAGTATAGCAAATCCCCTGGTCAGGTATAAGCAGAATCCCCTGATCGGAAGTATAACAAAAGGCCCTGATCGAAAGGTATAACAAGTTCCATGATCGAGTATAAAAAAGTCCCCTCATCGAATATAACAAAGTCCTGATCGAGTATAACAAAGCCCCTGATCTAGAGTATAACAAAGCCCTTATCTTGAATAACAAAGTCCCCTGATCGGTACCATAAAGCCCCTGATCAAGTATAACAAAGCCCCCTGATCGAGTATAACATAGACCCACATATCGAGAATATAACAAAGTCCTGACCGGGTATAACAAAGCCCCTGAATTAAGTAGAGACAAAAGGCCCCTGATCAGGTATAACAAAGGTCCCTGGTCGAGTATAACTAAAGTCCCTGATCCAGGTAAAACAATGTTTCCGTGATCCCGAGAGTTTAACAAAGCCCCCTGATCGGAGTATAACAAAAGTGCTGGTCCAGGTAACAAAAGTCCCCTGATCAGGTATAACAAAGGGTCCTGATCGAGAGTATAACAAAGTCCCCTGGTCTGAAACGATATAACAAAAGACGCCTGAACGAAACAACAAAAGGCCCTGATCATGAGAGTATAAACAAAGTTCCCTGATCGAGTATAACAAAGCCCCCTGATCCCGGAGTGTAACAAAGCCTCAATTATCTTGAATAACAAAGTCCCTGATCAGGTAACAAAGTCGCCTGATCGAGTATAACAAAAGCCCCTGATCAGGTATAACAAGTCCATGATTGACTATAAAAGCCCCTGATCGAGTTTAACAAAGCCCCCTTATCTTGAATAACAAAGAGTTACCTGGTCGAGTATAACAAAACTAATCAAATTATAACAAAAAAGCCCCTGATCAGATATAACAAAAGACCCATATCGAGAATAACAAAGTCCCTGATCGAGTATAACAAAGCTGATCCGCAAGTATAACAAGGCCCTGATCGAGGTATAACAAAATTCCTGAATTAAGAATAACCAAAAGTCCCTGATCGAGAATAACAAAGGCCCTGATCGAGGTATAACAAAGTTCCCTGATCCGGGTATAACAAAGCCCCCCTCGTAATTATAACAAAGTCCCCTTATCCCTAAAGGAATAGCAAGAACCCTGATCGAGTATAACAAAACTCCTGATCGTGAAGTATAACAAAGGCTCCAAATCGAGAGTGTAACAAGAGTCCCACGTCGAGTATAACAAAAGTCCCTGATCAGATATAACAAGGCCCCTGATCGAGTACTCGCCGAGAGCCCCTGATCGGGTACCAACAAAAGTCACCTGATCGAGGCATAACAAAGCCCTCGCCGGGTAAAAGTCCCTGATCCCGGTATAACAATGTCCCTCACCGGGTATAATAAAGTTCCCCTGATCCAAGGATAACAAAAAGCCCCTCCATAGAGGTTTAACAAGGTCCTCCTGATCGAAATTATAGCAAAGTCCCCTGATCGGGTATAACAAAGGCCCTGATCCGGAGTATAACAAAGGCCCTCATCGAGTATAACGAGTCCCCGCCGATCCCGAGTATAAAAAAGTCCCTCATCGAATATAACAAAATTTCGATCGAGTATAACAAATTCCCTGATCGAGGTAGAACGTCACAAAAATGGTATAACAAAGGCCCGTCATCGAGTATAACAAAGTCCATGATCGAGAATAACAAAAGTTTCCTCATCGCAAATAACAAAGTCCCCTGATCCGAAGTATAACAAAGTCCCTGATCCGGGTATAACAAGGTCTGTTCCCGAGTATAAAATAGTCCTTGAACGAAGTTATATAAAGGCCCTGATCGAGTATAACAAAGCCCCTGATCGAATATAACAGCGCCTGAACAGCAGAGTATAACAAAGGCCCTGATCGAGTATAACAGATTTCCCTGATCGGTATAACATATCCCCTAATTGAGTATAACAAAAGTCCATATCGAGAATAACAATGTCCCTGATCCGGAGTATAACCGGCCGCTTCGATCCAAGTATAACAAGGCCTCATCGAGAATAACAAAAGTCCCTGGTCCGGAGTATAACAAAGTCCCTAATCAGGTTTAACAAGGCCATGATCGAGAATAACAAAAAATTTCCCTAGATTCTGGTGAAACTGAGGCCTCCTTCAGGACAATAGCTGGGTCCCCTGATCGAGAGTATAACCGGCCCCCTGATCCAAATATAACTAAAGGCTGCAGATCCGCGATATAACAAAGTCCTGGTCGAGTATAAAAGCAACCCCTGATCGAGTATAACAAAGTCCCCTGATCCAGGTATGACCAAAGTCCCTGGTCGACTATAACAAAGTCCCTGATCAAGTATAACCGAGGCTAGATCGATATAAAAGAAAGTTCCCTTTTCGAGTAAGTTCTTTCGAGTATAACAAAGTCCCCGAACGAGTATACCAAAGGCCCTGCTCGAGTATAACAAAGGACCCTAAAGTCTATAACAATGTCCCTGATCGAGAATAACAAAGCCCGCTCATCGAGTATATAAAAGGCCCTGATAGAGTATAACGTTCCTTGATCGAGTATAACAAAGGCCCTTGATCAAGTATAACAAAGGAACCAGATCGAGTATAACAAAGTCCCTGATCGAGTATAACAAAGTCCCTGGTCGAGTATAACAGGCCCTTATCGAGTTTAACAAAGGCCCTCATCGAGTATAACAAAGTCTCCTGGTAGAATTATAAGAACCCCTGATCGAGTATAACAAAGTCCCTGATCGAGTATAACAAAGTCCCCTGATCGAGTATAACAAAGTCCCCTGATCGAGTATAACAAAGTCCCCTGATCGAGTATAACAAAGTTCCCTGATCGAGTAAAACAAAGCCCCTGATCGAGTATAACAAAGTCCCTGATCGAGTATAACAAAGTCCCCTGATCGAGTATAACAAAGGCCCTCATCGAGATTAACAAAGGCCCCAGATCAAGTATAACAAAGCCCTGATCGAGTATAAACAAAGTCGCCTGATCGCGTATAACAAAGTCCCCTGATCGAATATAACAAAGGGCCCTGATCGAGTTTAACAAAGGCCCTGATCGAGTATAACAAAGTCCCTGGTCGAGTATAACAAATATGACTGAACGAGTTTAACAAATGCCCCTGATCGAGTATAAACAAAGTTCCTGATCGAGTATAACAAAGCCCTGATCGAGTATAACAAAGCCCTTATCTTGAATAACAAAGTCCCTGATCGAGTATAACGCCCCCTGATCAAGTATAACAAAGGCCCTGATCGAGTAAAACAAAGTCACCTGATCGAGTATAACAGGCCCATGATCGAGTATAATTTCCTGATCGAGTATAACAAAGCCCTCATCGAGTATATAACAAAGTCCCATGATCGAGTATAAAAAGTCCTCATCGAATATAACAAAGTCCCTGATCGAGTATATAACAAATTCTGATCGAGTAGAACAAAGTCCTCATCGAGTATAACAAGGCCCGTCATCGAGTATAACAAAGTCCCATGATCGAGAATAACAAAGTTCATCGCAAATAAAGCCCTGATCGAGTATAACAAAGTCTCCTGATCGAGTATAACAAGGTCCTGATCGAGTATAACAAGGTCCCTGTTCGAGTATAAAATAGTCCCCGAACGATTATAGCAGCGCCTGATCGAGTATAACAGCCCCTGATCGAATATAACAAAAGCGCCTGAACGAGTATAACAGCGCCCTGATCGAGTATAACAAAGTTCCCTGATCGAGTATAAATATATCCCTAATTGAGTATAACAAAGTCCCCATCGAGAATAACAATGTCCCTGATCGAGTATAACAAAGCCCTTCGATCAAGTATAACAGGTCATCGAGAATAAAAGTCCCCTGGTCGAGTAAACAAAGTCCCCTAATCGAGTTTAACAAATTCATGATCGAGAATAACAAAATTTCCTGATCGAGTATAACAGCCTCATCGAGTATAACAAAGTCCCCTTATCGACCCCTGATCGAGTATATAACAGTTCCCTGATCGAGTATAACAAAGCCCCTGATTGAGTATAACAAAGCCCTTATCTTGAATAACAAAGTCCGATCGAGTAAACAAAGCCCCTGATCAAGTATAACAAAGGCCCTGATCGATAATAAAGTCCCCTGATCGAGTATAACAAAGTCCCTGATCGAGTATAACAAAGCCCCTGATCGAGTATAACAAAGTCCCATGATCGAGTATAAAAAGTCCTCTCATCGAATATAACAAAGTCCCTGATCGAGTATAACAAAGCCCCTGATCGAGTATAACAAAGCCACCCTTATCTTGAATAACAAAGCCCCCATCGAGTATAACAAAGTCCCCTTATCGAGAATAACTAAGTCCCGATCGAGTATAACAAAGCCCCTGATCAAGTATAACAAAGGCTCCAGATCGAGTATAACAAAGCCCTGGTCGAGTATAACAAAGTCCCTGAACGATTATAACAAAGGCCCCTAATCGAGTATATAACAAAGTTCCTGATCGAGTAAACAAAGCCCCTGATCAAGAATAACATAGTCCCCTGATCAAGTATAACAAAGTCCCTGATCGAGTATAACAAAGGTCCCTGGTCGAGTATAACAAATTCGCCTGAACGAGTATAACAAAGGCCCTCATCGAGTATAACAAAGTTTCTGATCGAGTATAACAAAGCCCTGATCGAGTATAACAAAGACCCCTTATCGAGAATAACAAAGTCACCTGATCGAGTATAACAAAGCCCCCTTATCAAGTATAACAAAGCCCCTGATCGAGTATAACAAAGACCCCTTATCGAGAATAACAAAGTCCCCTGATCAAGTATAACAAAGCCCCTGATCAAGTATAACAAAGGCCCTGATCGAGTATAACAAAGTCCCTGGTCGAGTATAACAAAGTCCCTGATCGAGTATAAAACAGGCCCCTGATCGAGTATAACAAAGTCCCATGATCGAGTATAAAAAGTCCCTCATCGAATATTACCCCTTATCGAGTATAACAGCCCCCTCATCGAGTATAACAAAGACCCTTATCGAGAATAACAAAGTCCCTGATCGAGTATAACAAAGCTCCTGATCAAGTAGAACAAAGGCCCCTGATCGAGTATAACAAAGTCCCTGGTCGAGTATAACAAAGTCCCTGATCGAGTATAACAAAGTTCCCTGATCGAGTTTAACAAAGCCCTGATCGAGTATAACAAAGTCGACTGATCGAGTATAACAAAGTCCCCTGATCGAGTATAGCAAAGACGCCTGAACGAGTATAACAAAGGCCCTGATCGAGTATAACAAAGTTCCCTGATCGAGTATAACAAAGCCCCTGATCGAGTATAACAAAGCACTAACAAAGTCCCTCATCGAGTACTAACAAAGCCCTTGATCGAATATAAAGCGCCCCTGATCGAGTAACGCGCGCCCCATCGAGTATAACAGCGCCTGATCGAGCATAAGAAAGGCCCCTGATCGGTATACAAGGCCCCCATCGAGTATACCGTCCCCTATCGAGTATAACAAAGGCCCTCATCGAGTATAAGAAGCCCCTGATCGAGAGTAAAAAGCCCTCATCGAGTATAACAGCGCCCTCATCGAGAATAAACAGCGCTCCCTGATCGAATCAAAGGCCCTGATCGAGTATAACAAAGTCCCTGACCGAGTATAACAGCCTGATCGAGTATAACAAAGCCTCATCGAGTATAACAAGGCCCCTGATCGAGTATAACAAGTCTCCCTGATCGAGTATAACAAAGTCCCTGATCGAGTATAACAAAGGCCCCTGATCGAGTATACCAAAGCCCTGATCGAAGTATAACAAAGCCCTCATCGAGTAGAACAAAGTCTCCTGATCGAGTATAAACAAAGGCCCCTGACGAGAACAAAGTCCTGATCGAGTATAACAGCGCCCTCGATCGATAGTAATAAAGGCCCTGATCGAGTATACAAAGGCCCTGATCGAGTATAACAAAGCCCCTGCTGGTACGCCCTGAGTGAGTACAACACAAAGCCCCTGCTCGAGATAACAAAGGCCCCTGCTGAGACAACACCTGATCTAGTATAACAAAAGTCCCTGATGTATAACAAAGTCCTCGAGCTGAGTATACAAAGTCCCCTGATCGAGTATAACAAAGCCCCTGACCGAGTATAACAGCGTCCCTGATCGAGTATAACAAAGCCCTGATTAGTATAAGTCCTGACTAGTATACAAAGTCCTATCAGAGTATAACAGTCCTGATCGAGTATAACAAAGTCCTTGATCGAGTATAAAGTCCTCGAATGTAAGCATTAGAGTCCCCCTGATCGAGAATAACAAAGTCCCCTGACGAGTAATAAAGTCCCCGATCGAGTATAACCAGCAAGTATAACAAAACCCTGATCGAGTATAACAAAGCCCCCGGACGAGTATAACAAAGCCCCCATCGAGTATAACAAAGTCCCTGATCGAGTATAACAAAGCCCCTGATCGAGTATAACAAAAAGTCCCTGATCGAGTATAAAGTCCCCTGATCGAGTATAACAAAATCCCCTGATCGAGTATAAAAATCCCTGATCGAGTATAACAAGTCCTGAGCGCAATGTCCTCGATCGAGTATAACAAAGCCCTGATCGAGTATAACAGTCCTGATCGAGTATAACAAAGTCCCTGATCGGTATAAACAAAGTCCCCTGATCGAGTATAACAAAGTCCCCTATCAGTATAACAAAGCCTGATCGAGTATAACAAAGTCCTGATCGAGCATATAACAAAGTCCCTTGATCGAGAAAATAAAGTCCTCATCGAGTATAAAAGGTTCCCCATCGATATAACAGCCCCTCTGATCGAGTATAACAGCGTCCTGATCATAAAGTAAAAGCCTCATCGAGTACATAACAAAGGCCCTGATCGAGAATAACAAAGGCCCTGATCGAGAACAGTACTCGATCGAGTATAACAAAGTCCCCTGATCGAGTATAACAAGCCCCTGATCGAGTATAACAAAGTCCCAGATCGAGTATAACAAAGTCCCTGATCGAGAAATAACAGTCCTGATCGAGTATAAATAAGTCCTGATCGAGTATAACAAAGGCCCTGATCGAGAATAAAGTCCCCTGATCGAGTAGAACAAAGCCCTGATCGAGTATAACAAGCTCCCCTGATCGAGTATAAATAAGTCCCTGATCGAGTATAACAAAGTCCCCTCATCGAGTATAACAAAGCCCCTTGATCGAATATAACAAAGGCCCCTGATCGAGTATAATAAAGGCCCCTGATCGAGTATAACAAAGGCCCCTCATCGAGCATAAGAAAGGCCCCTGATCGAGTATAACAAAGGCCCCTCATCGAGTATAACAAAGGCCCCTCATCGAGTATAACAAAGGCCACTTATCGAGTATAACAAAGGCCCCTGATCGAGTATAAAAAAGCCCCTCATCGAGTATAACAAAGGCCCCTGATCGAGAATAACAAAGGCCCCTGATCGAGAACAACAAAGTCCCCTGATCGAGTATAACAAAGTCCCCTGATCGAGTATAACAAAGTCCCCTGATCGAGTATAACAAAGTCCCCTGATCGAGTATAACAAAGTCCCCTGATCGAGTATAACAAAGTCCCCTGATCGAGTATAACAAAGTCCCCTGATCGAGTATAACAAAGTCCCCTGATCGAGTATACCAAAGTCCCCTGATCGAGTATACCAAAGCCCCCTGATCGAGTATAACAAAGCCCCCTGATCGAGTATAACAAAGTCCCCTGATCGAGTATAACAAAGTCCCCTGATCGAGTATAACAAAGTCCCCTGATCGAGTATAACAAAGCCCCCTGATCTACTATAACAAAGTCCCCTGATCGAGTATAACAAAGTCCCCTGATCGAGTATAACAAAGTCCCCTGAGCGAGTATAACAAAGCCCCCTGAGCGAGTATAACAAAGTCTCCTGATCGAGTATAACAAAGTCCCCTGATCGAGTATAACAAAGTCCCCTGATCTAGTATAACAAAGTCCCCTGAGCTAGTATAACAAAGTCCCCTGAGCTAGTATAACAAAGTCCCCAGATCGAGTAGAACAAAGTCCCCTGATCCTAGTATAACCAAGTCCCTGATCTAGTTATAACTCTCCTGAGCTGGTATAACAAGTCCCCTGAGCCTAGTATAACAAGTCCCCAGATCAGCGATAGAGACAAAGCTTCAGTCCTAGTATAGCAAGTCCCTGAGCTGGTATAACAAAGTCCCTGAGGCAGGTATAACAAAGGTCCCTGATCTCTGAGTATATAACAAAGTCCCTGATCTAGTATAACAAAGTCCCCTGAGCTAGTATAACAAAGTCCCCTGAGCTAGTATAACAAAGGCCACTGAGCTAGTATAACAAAGTCACCTGATCTAGTATAACAAAGCCTCCTGATCTAGTATAACAAAGTCCCCTGAGCGAGTATAACAAAGCCTCCTGATCGAGTATAACAAAGGCCCCTGATCGAGTATAACAAAGTCCCCTGATCTAGTATAACAAAGCCTCCTGATCTAGTATAACAAAGTCTCCTGATCTAGTATAACAAAGTCCCCTGAGCGAGTATAACAAAGTCCCCTGATCGAGTATAACAAAGGCCCCTGATCTAGTACAACAAAGTCCCCTGAGCTAGTATAACAAAGTCCCCTGAGCGAGTATAAGAAAGCCTCCTGATCGAGTATAACAAAGTCCCCTGATCTAGTATAACAAAGTCCCCTGAGCTAGTATAACAAAGCCTCCTGATCGAGTATAACAAAGCCCCCTGATCGAGTATAACAAAGTCCCCTGAGCGAGTATAACAAAGACTCCTGGTCGAGTATAACAAAGCCCCTTGATCGAGTATAACAAAGGCCCCTGATCTACTATAACAAAGTCCCCTGATCGAGTATAACAAAGGCCCCTGATCTACTATAACAAAGTCCCCTGATCGAGTATAACAAAGTCCCCTGATCGAGTATAACAAACCCCCTGATCGAGTATAACAAAGTCCCCTGATCGAGTATAACAAAGTCCCCTGTTCTAGTATAACAAAGACCCCTGATCGAGTATAACAAAGGCCCCTGATCGAGTATAACAAAGGCCCCTGATCGAGTATAAGAAAGGCCCCTGATCGAGTATAACTAAGCCCCCTGATCGAGTATAACTAAGCCCCCTGATCGAGTATAAATAAGTCCCCTGATCAGGTATAACAAAGTCCTCATCGAGGTATAACAAAGTCCCCTGATCGAGGCGCAATAAAGTCCCTGATCGAGGGTCAAAGTCCCCGATCAGTGAGCAGTCTCTGATCGAGTATAATGTTCTATTCTATATAACAAAGTCCCCTGATCGAGTATAACAAAGTCCCTGATCGAGCATAACAAAGTCCCTGATCGAGTATACCAAAGTCCCTTGATCTACTATAACAAGTCCTGATCGAGAGCAACAGTTCTGATCGAGTATAAATGTCCCTGAGCGAGTAACAGTTTCGAGCGAGTATAACAAAGCTTCCTGATCGAGTATGTCCCTGATCGAGTATAAAGTCCTCTGATCTATATAACAGTTCCCCTGGAGCTAGTATAAAGTCCCTGAGCTAGTATAACAAAGTCCTCTAGATCGAGTAGAACAAAGTCCCTGATCCTAGTATAACAAAGTCCCTGATCTAAGAGAATAAAGTCCCTGAGCTAGTATAACAAGTCCCACAAAAATCCCAGATCTACAGAACAAAGCCCTGATCCTAGTATAACAAAGTCTCCTGAGCTAGTATAACAAAGTCCCTGAGCGAGTATAACAAAGCCCCGCATCTGTATAACAAAGTCCCCTGATCTAATATAACAAACCCTGACTAGTATACCAAAGTCTCACCCAGTAACAAAGTCCCTGAGCTAGTATAACAAAGTCTACGAGCTAGTATAACAAAGTTACCTGATCTAGTATAACAAAGCTCTCCTGATCTAGTATAACAAAGTCCCTCAGAGCGAGTATAAAGCTTCCATCATATATAACAAAGGCCCTGATCGAGTATAACAGTCCCCTGATCTAGTATAACA